>NW_017805277.1:3101135-3105784 GCF_001891065.2 Hippocampus comes
AGAGTATAAATCTACCCCTATTCCTTCATCCCCTGCCCACGGGGGTGCCCCATCCCCACAGTCACACTCGGGAAAGCAAAGGAGCGCAGCCCCATCCTAGGAATCCTACTCAATATCCTGGGATTAGCTGTGGCCTCTCTCAGTGCCCCCTCCCTCCCTCCTGCTAAAGCTAATTCAGACTCAACTCAACTGGTGAGACCCATTGTAAAAGCTCACCCGCCAAAGGGAAACAATCAAATCAACTATTTAAGTTTAATCTCTTATGGGCTTATTCCAATTTTCTCCTGCCTGCACCCAGATGCCTTTGGATAAAAGTCTGCAGGTCCACTAACGGGCCGAATCAAGACTAATAGTAGATATCACGGAGCAAGGATCCTGACACAGTGTGGCTATTGAGCAAGCAATTCAGCTTAGTTGTAATGTAATTGTTCGCATTCAGGTGTTCAAGAATTCTTTGACTTAGAAGAATGACTCGTTTCTAGAAAAAAAAAGTATAAAAATGTTGGTAAATATATTGCTTATCTTTTCATGAGAACAACCCTGAAGACAAAGGATGGTCGATAGGGCTCAATACGGTCTTGGTCAGCAGACATCCTTGTTCAGTAAATCACCTTTAGCCTCAGCTTCTTCAGCAAGGTATTGGTCATCTTGGAGGTGTGCATGGCGTCGTCGTTTTTTGGAATAATGCACTGCGACTTCATTAACAGGAGTGAATTCATGCTCCACTTCAGTATGTCACAATACATGTTGGCATTCACGGTTCCCTCAATGAAATGTATCTCCACAGTGCTGACAACCTGCATGCAGATCATGACCATAAAACTCCCACCACCATGACATAAGCAAGACACACTTGACTTTGTTCCCTTCGCCTGGTTGCTGCCACCATTAGAGCCAAATCAGTTTATCTTGGTCTAGATACAAAAACATGAGCGGTTTACTGTTTTTGTGTTTATATATATCGATATATATCTATATCTATATATCGATATATATATCTATATCTATATATAGATATATATATCTCCCCCCACCCCCATTTTCATTCACTCGCTGTTTGTGGGCATTGATTTCATTCATACTAATAATCCTGTAAAATGACAAAATATGCATTTTTATTATTTTTGGCAACAAAAACTTCATAAGAGTTCGGAGATTTTTTTTAAATGACTGTATAAACCATGTTACCCCCCATGCACGATCAAATTTTGTTTTAAAAGGGTTCTTTGACTAAAAGCCAAAAGTTTTCAAAGTGTATTAGAGCCAGTCATATTGCTGAGACAATCTAAATGAGGTAACAAAAAGCATTTAGAGAGCTGATGAATTAGTACACATCAGAAGTGATATTTTACTAAACCTGATCAATGCTTGCAGTAACTAAAACGATTAATTATTTGGGTTTGGCCACAACCTGTGATGACATGGCCTTCTTACATTTCATCAAGGTGCAGTCAACTTGAGTCATTTTGCGGCAAACAAAGCATGATTGTTAATTAGGGTTTCCCCGGGCATCTGGCCAGTCAGACATGGCGGCTCTAAAGCGGCACCTGCAAAAGTGTTTTTCTCAGTTGCTTGACATCCTGTTTTGCTGTTGCTTGCCAGTCTCCTTCCTGTTACAGTGGACATTGTAATGCAATTATCGGATGGATTCAGATAATAATCACAAGAATACATACAACCACACATACACGAACACACAAATACACACGTGCTTCCCATAAGATAAGTGTAGGTGTGGCAAATAAAATAGTAAACGGGGGGAGTGGTCACTTTGTGTAACGTAAGGAGCAGGAACACCAGCGCCAAAATGAGTCCCGAGGAGAGTGGGTGTTTTGTATAGTGGCGCACATTCAAATGCGCCCAATGGGGGAATATGTGAGGGCTTTACTGCACCCTATTCTGATGATGCAGTTTTCAAGGCAGCGGAGGAAGAAATTGAGTTTAGTCCAACAAAAAGGCTGAGTTAACATGTAGGCTTCAGGAAAAAATGGCGACCGTGGCCCTGTGGGTAAAGAAGAGGCAAACGCTCTTTAGAACCCCAGGCTAGAATTATAGCCCACAGGTAAAATCAATGTGAATCTGAGTCTATATGATCATATCTGGCCTTCATATCCAGTCCAATGGTTTGGGGACAGTAAATAAATCTGGGGTTCTACATTACATGTAGAATAAAATTCTTACAGTATACTGAAGAAGCCATCATTAGTACCACAACTCATTATACCAAAACAGACTTGTATACCCTCTGATGGAGATTCGAAGGGGTTACAATTTAGAAATGAATGACGCCGTTGCTTGACTAAACAAAGACAAACAATGTCCTTGTGACAATGTTGTTTGCGTTTCTACATTTAGCTGACAGCCTTTCTCTACATGTACATTTATCATACTGCTATTGTGGAGTTTTATGGACTTGTAGGCAGCTATTCACAAGACTAATCTGTACACAATCCGAGAGGACAAGCAGTTGGTGTGTAAGTGATTAGTGTTTCTCCACTAAGGTGAAGCACCAATATCTGAACAATCATGAAGTCATTGTCCATCAAAGAACTAATATACCAATTTTATGCGAATTTTCCCTAATTGTGTTTTGTTAAAAAAAATAAATAAAAAGTACCAGTGTGGAGTGAGGTTTGAAGTAGCATATGAGGAGAAATTACGGCAATGTTCAATAAAAATAAAAAACACACACACACACACACACACACACACACACACACACACACACACCAGTTTCAGCATGATGGTTTTTGGCAGCCACCCTTCCAGAATCATGAGGACAGAGATCAGGTACATTTTCATGTCAGATGGTAAGAGCAACCTGTTCCATCTCAACCCAAATACACTGTGGCTCTACTTTACGGCTTACGCAGAGGGCAAAGTTTGCATCAACCAAAACAACTCTGCCCTTCTTTCAATAAAAAGCACAGCAAATGTAAAAAGCAAAAGATATTTTTTTTGCTGAAAAGCATGTGATTTATTCATGGCCTTTCGACTCACCCTTTCAGATGCAAGCTTATGTGAAACAGAGCATTAACATTACATGTGCAGGTGCTTTCATGGGTTCTTATCCATTACTGCTGATTTACATTTCTCAGCAAGCAAAGCGCTGAAACCAAAGCTCTTTGGACGGATAGTCTTCGCAAGCAGGCTTACTTCAAGTAATGCAGATGGGACCTTCAACGATGGCAGAAAAGCATGTTGGTTCACTTTTACCAGTTGTGTAAAAACTGTTGAGAATACACTCAAATAGAGTGAAATAAAGAGAATGCAATTATATCTAAACTGAACACGTGTGAACATGTGAACAAAGCAGGAAAAAAGGAGAGTTTTACACAAATTGTAAATGCATTTACTTTTCTCTGATTCCCTTTTGCATGAGCAGCATGGTATTTTAAGGTTGTTTCAGGTTCATTTAGGCAAGTCTACTTTCAAGAACACTTGGGAGATGTGTATGGAAGCAGCTTGTGGGTGGAGTGATCAAAGCAGCCAAGAATTTACAGTGCCAAAAATTACATGTCACATTCTCACTTTAAGACACCATTGAGTTCCCACTTTTCCCAGTTCTGACTCTGTGTAAAACATAATTTAGTGATACTTCAAACTGAGCCACATTAGCAAAGAGAACGAAGCCAGAAATATTATTTCCATGACAACCTATCTGATAAATGCATTTATTTGTAAGGCGCATCTGTCGCCATGGGTTGCAATTATCAGTTTGCCGGTAAAGAGACATTGATCCATCTATAAAGAGCAACATTAACAACAGGATAAAAATGTCTTAAAGCTCCTGTGCAAAATAACGTTAAGTACTGTACATTACATAAATGGCAAGAGCTTCCTAAACAGGGTAAGAAGAACATCACCATGTTATTGAGGATTTTATCTGGAGCACCAGCAACATTTGGGGGTCGATCAAACAGGAATAACAAAAATCCTTTTCAGTATTGGTGTTTCTATTAGTCTATTCTTAATGCCAAATTTGAATTCAAATGCTTATCAGGCCACTTGAAATTTGATTCCCCTCATTCTAACTCCAAAACACTGACTTAACCATCTTTGACAGTGAGAAATAGATAACGGATCGTGGCACTAAAGGAAAGCCACACAGTTCAGCTCCATCTCTGTTTGCACTATATCCACATTAAATATTTCATAAAATGGGGCTCATTATTAATAGAAGGATTTGGAAGAATGTTGAAGTGTGACATTTGAATTGTGCACTAAACCTGAAAACCTCTAAGACAAAAGTTTTTCCATTCTGAAATATTTTAGTTCCCCTTTATATATATATATATATATAACACAACATTGGTATATGCATTTACTTCCTGTATCTTTACTTTACGATATGATAGTGGAAAGGATTGTGGTGATCATTTGAGCGGGGGTACTGTGCCCGAGGTTGAGTCACCAAAGGCGAATGGGGTACAGGTGAGGGACCAGACAAAGCACAGCTCTGAATCGCCTATGAAGAATACAATATTTGAACTCAAATTTCCCTTGTGCAGACTGGAGTTACCGAGCCAGTCCTCGAGATAGGTCTCAATAGCACGCACCTGGTGGCTGGGCATGTTCCCATGGGTCCTGGCCGGGCTATGCACTGTGTGTGTGTGTGTGTGTGTGTGTGTGTGTGTGGGGGGGGGGGG
>NW_017805277.1:3105826-3181292 GCF_001891065.2 Hippocampus comes
CAACACGAGGGTCCCTGCAATTGCTTTGATGACATGTATGCTGTGCGAAGTTAGCATTTGAGCAGCTGTAAACTTTCTTTTCCCAATCAATTATCTTCACTTTACTTGTGCACCTGATAAGGAAATGCATGTATATATTATGTGCATTCCACATGACCAAGGTACTGTATATTAATGCATCAGAAATATCAATCGGATGAGCCGGATTGGATAGTCTTGGTTGACAAGTCCACTGAAAGCTATTCAGGAGTGAAGACTTTAAAGGCATTCTTAAATATATCAAATTTCTCATTTGACACAGGCCAAGCACCAGTCTGGAAATCATGACCTGCCCGACTGACACTATCCAGCATCATTTAAATAATACTGGTTTATTTTGTGTTTATGACTCTGATAGCCAAGGGGAAGAAGCTGTTCATATGGCGGTAGGTTCTAGTCTGAATGGAAGGTGGACTCCTGCCTGATGGTCGAACAAGTTGTGTCCTGCATTCGTAGGGTCTGCTATAAACGTGACCCGCACACGGCGCTGCTATCTGTTCCTGTCCCATGCATGGGCAATAGCCATCCACTCTCTGATGGAGGAGGGGAGTATCGACTCGATAATGGCTTTGTAAAACTGCACAAGCATCTTGGTTGGCAGCCAGGAAAAACAGGTTGACATAGGAGTTCCTGCTTTCAAGGTGGGTGATGGTTGTGTGGACCACTAACGAGTGGAGCAGTTCTTCATGCAGGCGTACTGGAGAGGGTCCACAGAGATTTCATTGAAGTTTTTGATTTGCGCCATGATCAGTTTATGAAAGCACTTCATGTCTGAATGAGGACTAATGGCTGATAGTCATTCAGACCTCTTAATGTGGAAGGGTCTTGGGTAGAGGATGACGGTGGCAGTCTCTAGGCAGGTTAGGAGAGATGGTAGTTGGAGCAAGGTATTCAAAATGTCTGTTGGCACCTTGGTCAGCTGGTGGGCACAGTCCCTCAGTATGTGCCCTGGGATACTGTCAGAGCCTGCAGCTTTGTTGGGATTCATCCTTTGCAGCATTTTCTTCACGTTTGTTGGTGATAAGCTGAGGGCCGGGTGATTGGGTGTTGGTGTGAGTCTGACGTTGAGGATGCTGTTGTCTGGGGTTCACAAAGTGGGCAGAGAACTGGTTAGGAGCATCTGGCAAAAAGGGGTCTTTTGAGCATTGCACATCCCTGATGTTGTAGTTTGTGATGCACTTAATGCCTTTCCACATGCTCCATGGGTCACTAGAGGTGAAGTGGCCCTGGATTTATTTATGTATTTATTTACCAAAGAGGTAGTTGGCTTTCCTGATACCCACAGCCAGCTCTTTTCCTGCTTCTCTAAGTGCTGATACTTTGTACACCCTGAAGGGAGCATCCGTAGACTTCAGCAGTGCCCCGCTAGTGCTTTTGGTTCAGGTATATGCCAATAGTCTTGGTGGTGGGGAAATCATCAGCACATTTTCTTATTAAGCGCAGGACGGAGCAACCGTATTTCTCCACGACCACTTCTCTTTCATGAGTAGCTGTTTCCCTGAACATTTGTTGTTATGCACACAAAGGCAGTATCACTGGGCCACACACCTGCCTGTGGGCATGGACTGCTTCAGAATTGGTTTAAACGCAAAGGTGCCAAAGTCCGGTCCTCAAGAGCCCCCGTCGAGCCTGTTTTAGAAGTCTGCTTCCTACAACACTCCTGATTCAAATGATAATTAATAGGCTTCTGCAAAGCTTGCTGATGAGGTGATCATTTGAACCAGGTGCATTGGAAGGGGGAGACATCTACAGTAAAACAGGCTGGATTGGGACTCTCGAAGACCGGGGCCACCCCTGGTTCAGAGGCTGGGGCAGTATGGCAATGTGGTCGGAAAAGCCGAGGTTGTGATGGGGGCAGGCTCCGTATGGACAGTGTATATTTGTGCACACACACAGTCCAGCATCTAATCCCCCCATGTTGGCATGGCTACATGCTGGTGAAAGCTTGTGAGTGTCCATCAATTTCACATGGTTAAAATCACCGGTGACCACACATAATAACTTTGAGTGCTGGGATAGCAGAGAGATAATGATGTTGTGAAGCTGCCGTAGCACCATGTTAGCATGAGCATCTGCATGACCTCTGGGAGCGACAAAGAGCGGTGATGTCAACAACCGTTGACTCGCAAGGCAGACAGAGTGCCCGGCTTCTAACAGTCAAAGGCTCCATTTTCCTTGGAGCACTTTCTCTAATGTTTGTGGACCAAGCTTTGTTGATATAAATACAGAGACCACTCCTGTGCTTCTTTCCCAAAAGTATAAGCCACAATCAGCTTGAAACAGCTTTAGTCCATTGATCTCAAAGGCTGCATGGAACAATTCGTCATCCCACTGGAACCACCCAACCTGAGATGTAATAAGCCCATTTTATTGTCTAGTGAGCCAACGCTGGCTTGGAATAGTGAGGGCAACGATGGCTTCTTAGTCTTTAGCTGAGCTAGCCATCAAGTACATTTCCCTGGCTCTTGTTTATGCAACACTTTCTGTTGCCAGAGGCTCCCCGTGCTGTGTACCGCTCCTTTTGTAGGACTTGCAGTCTGCCAAGAGCACTTTTCAATGTAGATAAAATAGTTAAACACGTTATTAGCGTTAAAGTGGCACAAAAATCAACTTCAAAGTCATTTTCAAGGGGCTTAATCCAGGGACTTTAAGAAGCCACTGCACCGCAGGGCGCAGCCATCAGTATTTTCTTGAAGGATGTGAGAAACGTGTTATTAAAAAAAATAATAATAATAAAACATAAATAAATAAACAGCAAAGTCATGTTAGAAGTGCAACTTAATAAAATAGAAGAGACTGTGAGCAGTTAAAAGGGTAGAGGCAATTACTTTTTAAAAGCATAAACAAGATCAGAGAGTACAGTAAGAAAATATGTACAATTCAAATTTTGTTCCCCTCCCTAACAGAGGCAAATGGAAGAGTTACAGGAAACAAAGATGCGCTTCTAAACGAGAATACAAATTAATGTTACAAAATTAATGCAAATATATTCAGATTCCTTATAACAGCCAGCAGTTTATTTTTTATTTTTTCCGAAATCTTTTGGTTTTTTTAAAACTGCAGGCAGAAAAACAGCAAGCTGTTTAAGATTCATGAAAGATTTATTTAATTCACCAGGCAGGGAGCTTTCCTGACAACATTTTACTTGTCTTAGTGGAGTGCCGCTTGTCTGACATTCATGAGGATCACATTGGACACGATGTACAGTGTATATACCATGACATATGATTCTCCCACATCTTCCACACATTTCTCCTGAGATTGCTTTGATCAGCCGTTTATGTGTTTACATAATCACATCCAGAAAACATCTCGCTGTCTGAAAACTATGGACAAATGAGAGACTTACTATGACTAAAGCATGTGATACACTTCAAGCTCCAATGCTTTTAAAACCGTACTGGTTGAATGAAATTGCAACCACAATGCAGGGGCCAACAACTCGAAGACACCATCTTGTGATGCTGGTTTTGTCACAAAATGGAAGGATGCATCTGGCTTCCCGCCATTGTTCACCTAACCTTTACTGCTCAATGGATTTCGCACAGCTTAATGATTAGAATGTCATGCGGGTTGTTAAGTAAAATACGTTATGTTGCTGATCAACAAATCAGGTACAATTTCAAAGATTGCGCCATAAATTCAAGAAGGACAAAACAATCCGTAATCACATATTGATTTTGAGATGGTCACAGTCACTGCAAGTGATCGCAAGTCTGACCTCAATTCACATTGGGCCTACCGCACTAAAGCAACTGAGCTGGAAAATTGCAAAAATATGGGAACTATGGCGCAATTGTTAAAGAAGAAGCTGTAGTCATATTATTTTAATACAAAGAGCAGAAACTGCAGATTAAGAAAATGACAAGTTTTGATATTTCAAAGGGTGTTTGTTCTACAGTACTATACAACTGTACTTGGCGTGTGCAGTACCACAGCAGAAGATGCTTCACGCTTCGCTTTGTCATCCACAAGTACACATGGAATGAAAATGGTTAAGTATTATTGTGAAACAACATGCACTGTATATACTGTATACTGTATTGTTGCAGCACGACAATGGCGGCAACAGGCGGAATATCCCTTACACCTGGAAACAAATACTTTTGTTGTGAAAGCTCGCAACACACAAATATTTTCTATTTGGCAGTTATTTATATATTTAATTATTATTTTTAATCAGGGCAACACTAGTGGCACATGGTGGACCGCTCAACAACTGGTCGCCGAACCCCACACATTACGCGACAGTACGGTCTGGTTGAGTCGCGTCGCATGGAGTGCAAATGGCTTTAAGCTATCTATCGAGAAGAGCTACACTGGAAATCAGCATCCACAAAGTTTGACACCCCGTATAATACAACATATTTCTTTGACTCTGTTTACTTTTCATCCTTGTGTAAAGCATTACTGCAACTGCTTTCACAGGCCAGCCGAAGACCAGCTGTCCACACACTTGCGTGGCTGTGTGAGTGACAAGGAGGTGCAGTGAGAGGCACTGAAGCGCTCATTGTAGAAGAGCTGCTTTGAAATCCTCCAGCTTCTTTTCTTTCAGCCCATGCAGCGCAAAAGTCCATCCACACCCACCGTGGAAACTTCCTCTTCACGCAAGGGTTTCCATACTCACCCTTTTGAGCCTGCACCAAACTAAAATGTTTCTCCCAAATTAAACGAAGACTGTGACTGCATATAAATCCGGCTACAAGGTATCCCAATACCATCGCTTTGTTTGGCTTGGATTTAGCTTCTCAATCACTGTGTGTGGCCATGAAAGGGCAGGGGTGTGTGGAAACAAATTCCTACGCTTAACCCAAATGAGCACTGCATTTACAAACAGCCAAGCAATCCAAGTTTGACCCTAATGTCACAAGCTTTTCGTAAACACAATACCAATTAGGGTACCTTGGAAAATAAAGAGGGGTATTTAACTCGGGGAGTTAAACAGATTTCAACCATCTGTTTTGGAGAGCTTAGGCAATGACTGTCTCCCACTGTCTAGGTGTATTTGGTGACAAGAAGAAAACCAAATAAGAGCACTCAACCAGGAAACAAATCAGGCATGTCGAACACCAGTCTTTGCTTCACGTAGGCCATATGTCTCAAAAACCATCTCAATGTTCTATCAGTGGCAGTAACCCTTGTGAAACGTTCCAGTCAAGAAGTGTGAGTAAATCTTGTTATTTATGGACGAGACAGACAGCAAATGTAGGCATCTTCGATAACATGTTTTGCAGACACATTGCTTTATTAGAAGTCAATGCAGGCCAAGTAAACAATTTGCTTGTTATCCCAAAAGCAGTGTATTTTCAGTATGAATAATTTATTGAAGCATTGTTTGTATAATATATAAATGCCTCGGCTTTGAAAGTTACAGTCCCACTTCATTTTTTTTCATGGTCTGTTACAAAGAGCCCATGCAGGTCATTCTGCTAGAAGTATTTATTAAAATTCTGACATTTGTGGGTACTGAAACGAAAAGATAAATGTAATGTGAGTGGCTCTGTTTTTAGTGTCGCACTTCACAATCAGACATTTCAAGTGGCCGTATCAGTCCCGTAGATACAAATGGTTTTGTTTTCCTTGACATAACTTATTTTATTTCCTCCGCCTTTTCAGCCACCTCCAACACGCACATACTGCAGAACAATACAAAAACTACAGTACAGTATTTGGGAACTAGTGGTACATGTCAAAATGCCTTGAATGTCAAATTTCACAGGGAATCGATAGATTTCAAGGTAAATTATTTCATACATAAATCTGCAAGAAAATATTCTCTGATACTGACTAATGATAAGATGCATTACTTTAAAATGATACAAAAGTACTGAAGTTTTAGTGATTGCCCAAATGGCTCATCAGTATTAGGTCACTCCGTGGCATCCACGTTGCCAGCAAAGCATCTTTGCCAGATTCACTAAAATGTGCTTCTTAAAGTCGTATTTAAAACATACATGAATAAAATAGACAGCTTTCACTTAAACATTGTACATACTAGGGCTGTCACAATGGAATCTTTCTAGAATCGATTCATCACTCTCTCACAAACCTTTGCAATAGTGCTTCCATATCGACGATGTTTGGCGGAACCCCATGTCCAAATATGGTCAAATTCATATTAATGGTCTGTCCCGACTTTGTCTATTATTTTTATGCAATGTAAACCAATTTCAGTGGGTGAAAATAGCGTGAAAACAAATTCACTCCTGTTCTTGAACATACCTTGTATCTGAGAGGTGTTGCAAAACTTCGTCTATTTCCAAAGGTCTCAAGAACTCATGTAGCATAATAGTCACCTGAAAACAGTAGGTGAGATACATTTAAGTTGGCATGTTTTGTTCAAATCCGTTGCTGCAATGTCTCACTGGAGATCAACCCTCGTAAGCCATGGAGGTAAGTCTCCATTGCATCTTAATATCTGCTTAATACGTGAGGTTCAGTTGGCTGTTTTATGTATTGTATAGCTCATGGCTTAAAGACCTTAACAATGAGTTTGTGAAGATGAAAAAAGGACAGGTGTTTGCTTTTGTGATGCATTAAAAAGCTTTTTGTACGGTCAGCATTACCGTGGACTTTAAATTGTACGTCTGCCGCTGGTGCCGTGTATGGACTACTTTAATCAATGCCAGCTTAATAAATTTGCATTTTTTAGCATAGTAAATTAGCGATTGACTATCTGTTTGGGTGGTCTTGTGTTGATGTGATTGTGCAATGTATATACAGTAGTAATATAAGGTACAATGCGACGAACAAAAGCGATGTCACAGGAACTCAAGCAAGCTGGAGTTTTTGTTGTTTTTTTGTTTTTATCCTGAAACGTTCTCATTTTGATTGGACATCGGAAACCAATATGTGTGGCATTGACCCCTTTCAAAATGATGCCTCTTTTCTCTTTCACACAGTCTTTGCCGGCCTGTCTTTCTGGCTTGTATTACACCATCCTTAATAGCACCAAACTGATCACCACTCCCTGGAGGCACCCTCCGTTAGCAAGTGTCGAACGCTTCTTTTCTCAACACCCCTCTCAAGCCTGAGAGCAGTGAAGAAGCACCTTGATGATAACGCTGATATTGAGTTTCAGAGAAGTCATCGCTCACCATTTGAGCGACTAGTGCTGGAGGTGTTTGAGGAGGGGGAAAACGGCGCTGATAAGAATCTCCCTCTTTGTCTCAGAGTGGTGACCTGCCCTGCTGGGTCAAAATCCTGAGAAGCTAACTGCTATGGAGGTGTTGAGAAATTGAAGGATGATGTGAAAAGGGCTATAGAGTTACTATGATCTGCACATTTGCTTCATTGCCCAAGGCCTTTTTTTCTCTTTAAGGCAATTGGAGCATCTCTCTTCTTTCCCCAACTGAGGTCTCATCAAAACTTTATTGCATGCCATGTCTTGACAAACCCCTTAAGCCTTGATTCATTTGGTACACCAACTCTTGGTGGCGATAAAGTAACGTGTAGTGGCGTTCATATTAGAAAACAATGTTAGAAGTACTGTACCAAAAAGGAATCTTCGTTCAAATAATCAAACACCAGAGCATTCCACATGCTTTTTGACATGTTGGCTAATGGCATAAAAGCTTGAAGGTTCGCTCCCGCTTTGATGCGCATCCTTTTGGGGCCATGAAAGAAAGTTGGTGTAATGTGCAATGATAAACACCCATAAACATCTGTCTAATTTTACTTAGAGGCTATTAGTGTGCCATACTGAGAGGCGCTTTCATTCTCTCTGAGTGAGACTCTTCTCATCTATAAAACATGCAGGTTACACAGAGAGGTAGCTCTAAACTGCCAGTTTGCTCATTTAGTAATATCCAGGGAGTTCCATTATTAGGTGTTCATTTTCCACTGGCTGGCCTCTTGCTGCCCTCTCGTCAGGGGTGGGGGGTGGTGGGGGTCACACTGCTTTGCGGTCATGAATTGGGAAAAGAACTGAGTGCAATTTTTCTGTTGCAGTAAACCATTTTAATACTGTCAATTCCGTAGTACATGGCCCAATGACAACGATTCAAATTCTAATCTTCGAGATTCTTCACGTTTTTGAATTATTTTCTAATGTTCTGATTCAACAAAAATTACAGTTGCGATCGCTGTTTCAAGCATTAAATCGGAAGTCAACTCAAATAAATAATTTTACTATAATAGTGTACATTAAGTGTGCACCTATGAGTCTAAACACTAATTAATAGTGTGTTTGGAGAATATGAGTTCAGCAGTAAAATCCATCCACCTTCAGCCATCTCAGGAGGCGGCCATTTTGCAATTTGCTGTTGACTGAAAGTGACAGCACAGTTGCTCAGGGCTCAGCTAATGGCCATTCAAGTATCACATAACCAAACTCAGAAAATAGGTACGCCGTGATTGGTCATTAACTGATCACTCAGCAACAGTGATGTCATTTACAGTCGACAGCATGGCAAAATGGCTGTCCGAGAATGAACAGGTGAATGTTGCTGCTTGATGTGTATGCCACAAACGCAGTATTAATCAGAATGCCGTGTTTAGACTGGTGGAGCGGCATAGAACACAGTGATAATTTTTGCACCAACTTCCCCCATTAACAAAATGAAGTACAGGTATCTATAATTCTTAAAAGGTAGATATTGTGGCTAGATGCCATGTGATTAAAGGGATCATAAAAATTAAATACAACCTTGGCTGAAACAGGGTGGTTCTGACATGTCTTCTATAAAAATAAATAAATAAATAAAATTACAAAAAGAAGCCATCAGATTCGATATCTGCTGCAGTCTGGTGTATTTTTAATCAACAAAACTGCCCAGCCACTGGGTAAGTGTAGCGGTTTGAGGGTAGACATGTACTGCCTGACTGGAACATGGGAAATTACATCTGGTGATACACAAAGAAACTCGTCCAAGTCCCCCGCCTGTCATAACTTCCTCTAATCTCTCGCTCTTCATCTTCTCTTCCTCACCTGGAAGATTTCAGAGGAACCCTATAAATAAAACAGTCACTACATTGTCTTTGGCCTATGAGAGAAAAAAAACAAAACAGATGGCAATCAAAACAGTACTTAGTCAACTTCCCCAAATTATACTCTTAACAAAGAACCTGCTTCACTCAGTAAGACAATGATGGATGGTATCTCCAGGGCTCATATCAAAAAATGGTTGCTTCACACTATTTACAACAATAGAATTTAGCCACTTGAGATATAATTAGCGTCACAATCAGCCAGATCATAAAGCAGTGACCTAGATACAGCTAATAGCACGGTGATTGCAATGTTTAGCAGAGGTGGGTGGAGTAGCTAAAAATTGTACTCAAGTTAAAATAATGTTACATTCGAATATGACTCAAAAGTAAAAATATTGACTCAAGCAAAAGTAGACCTGCAAATAAATACGACAGTAAGTACTCAAGTACTGATTAACTACTGAGTAACATCTGATTATTAATCAGAGCATGAACATCAAGGAAAAAAAATAAAATGAGATCTGTAACTTCAGATATTGCCCAACAACATCAACTACACAGAAATAAATTATGTCTTGGTACATTAAATTCAGGCAAATTTAGCCACAAGAAATGGTATTTGTTCAAACTCGGGGGGACACACAACGTAAAAGGCATAATAGCCTCACCAGGTAATAATAACAGAGACGTGAACAAGGCTGCTCGGTGCCTGAAATGCCGTTCATTTTCGTAGTCTTCAGGCTAAACAACAATAGACCAGCGGTTCGGTTTCAGAGTTGAATGCCACTGTTTCCTCCACTGTTTATGTAAAATCTTTTTTCACCTTCAAAACTTGGGTGCGGCCATGGAGACTGTGTGTAGTCATGGGACATTCTGGCTCCATTTGATTGGTGGGAGAGAGAGAGAGGAAGAGAGGAAGAGAGAGAGAGAGAGAGAGAGAGAGAGAGAGAGAGAGAGAGAGAGAGAGAGAGACCCCGCTAGAAACACCGATAGAGGATTGGTGTAACAGAGTGATGTGGCAGCACCC
The DNA here is from genome assembly GCF_001891065.2 of Hippocampus comes. NCBI lineage: Eukaryota > Metazoa > Chordata > Actinopteri > Syngnathiformes > Syngnathidae > Hippocampus > Hippocampus comes. Next base: position 3,115,824 of record NW_017805277.1, read on the forward strand.
AAGGCACAAGTTTTTTTCTGACAAACCAAAACAGTTTGAGGAAGCAATCATGAATACAAAGAGTATCAAGCGGAATGTAGCTCATTTAGCATGTTAAAAATAGCATGTTTTTTTTTTCTGAACAAATCATGAAAGTAAAAAGTGTGTTGCATTAATACTACTCGGTTCAAAAAGGTACGAAAGTATTGTTTATATCGATTGTCACAACCGATCTCTGCTGCAGAGGCAGGTAATATTCTTTATACTTATTGATTCAGGCCATCTTTTACACAATCCATATATCTTCACATGGTTGCGAGAGATGTTCTTCATCCAGAAAAATATTCAACTGTCACCCACAGTATTGGGAATTCTGATCCATCACAAATGCTGTGTGGTCTTACACTTATTGGAGATCGTAATCTGCTTTGTTTGCTCATGGATGGGGACCGAGATTCTATTAGAGAGATTAAATTGTTTCCATGGCCAGCTGAGGCATCAAAGGCCAACTAAATTGCAACCCCTGAGTTGAGTAGGTTTCTCTTAAGTCACTTATTTGTCCGTTTCATCATGCTAATGGCAGAAGCCATCATCCCATTATAGTGCCACAGCTGAGTGAGGTCAGACAAATGCAGTTTGTTGGAGGTTGCACAACCTGCAAGTCAAGTCTCGCTGCTCTTCATGTGTACATGGCAACAAATCATCAGCTTGTCTATAGCTACTCTCGAAGCAAACCTTTGAACCCTGCTGCATTAACGACTGCATTTTTCAAACTCGTTTACACTTATTGAAAATTCCTTGCTATAATGTGTTATCAAACACAATTTTGTCTCACTAAAATTGGTTTGGTTGCCTGAGGAATTTTATACATCATCAAATCAGGATGTGCAACTTAAATGATTTTGTTGAATTTTCGGGGTTTCATCAGCGCTACTGGGTGCCCCACATAGAATCATCCACTTATTCATCAGATGTATCACAAAAATGCTATTTTTAGTATGGACAAAACACGTGCTTATGGCTGTTCTTTATTAAACCAACATATGCCTGTATTATCTTGAACTTTATTTGTTTTTCATGTGACATTTCACATATAAAATATCAGATATTCAACAAGAAAGGGTTTGAATAATCAAAAATTAACCACACACTGCGATTTGTTTTTTCAGTGCAAAGGGCTCATGCATAAAAGTTATACATTCAAGGACAGCACAAAACCGCTGAACAGCAAACCAACATTACGTGCAAAAAATAATTTGGGGCTTTTTCCACACAAACATCTATTCACTCAAAACATTATATTATTCGGGTACTACGCCTGTCCTGCATGTTATTCCAAATAAATAGGTTGTGTTGTGTATTAAAATCAGTGAATAACTGAATCCACAGGTTATGGTTGATAATTCCCCCCCCCCCCTCATTTAAAAAAATATTCAAGGGACAACTCAGTGTGGTATGCCCATCCCTGCTGTAAATCATGATCAACGTGAATATTCTGAGCACGCAAGGCAAAGTCACCTCAGTAATACTTTAAAGACCAATTGCAATCAAATCTTTACCCGCTTGAAAGAAAAACAATGGCAATGCAGCTACTGAGATCACTTTTGCACTGACTCTAAATGATAGAGTTCGCTTGTGCCCATTAGTCACAGGATAGTAATATAAAAATATTGACTTAGCAGTAAGATCACTCAGGACTATGTCAATCAAGATTATTAGTCATTTCTCCTGGACATCTCTCAGACATGGCACTGTTCATCATTGCCACACGAACACTGACGTGTTTCTCATTCCACAGAAGGAAACATTTTATCTATAATGACTCCACATTCCCTAAGCCCTACAGTAACCACACAATCACTTGTGTCAACAGAAGAAAACCCATTTCATCAGGATGTCCAGTCACTGCTTAGCATCCATGAGGACAACAACTGTGCAGCCAAAATGGACCTGGAGAGCAACTGATGATATTGGCTTTCACTGCATTTGGCGGGGGAGTTTTTCATTAATAGACAGAGAATGTTCAATTAAAAGGTCACTTCATCATGGACATGTTACATCACTGCAGCAGGGGGACACACACACACACACACACACACACACACACACACACACACAAAAACAAAATACTGAGTAGAATGTTTTGATCATATATTTAGATTTCAATAATTGAAACATAAGTAACTTACATTAATCGCTGTCATACATTCACCTTAAAAAAAAGGAAGAAAATAAATCAAAGGCCACTAAAACTTTTACTGAGCTTTACCGTGTTCATTGATTCATTCTAATTTTAAAACAGAAAGCATGAGCAAGTTGATGGATGTTTTTTTTTTTAAATTTCATTCATTTGCATGGTTTTAGGAGTAATAATTGCCAAACTGTCAGACGGTATACAATGAGATGGTAGTCAGATAAGGAGAAGGTGAACAAATGAATATGCTGACATCCATAAAGATTGCACTGCCTAGGCAACGAACAAGTCTTTTTCAAACCATTTCCCTCAACCTTGCTTCATTAATTTCAACAACTGTAAATGGTTGTCCATTTATATGTGCCCTGCGATTAGCTGGTGACCATTTCAGGGTGTACATTGCCTTCCGCCAAAAACAGCTGGGATAGGCTCGTGCACGCGCGCGACCCTCCTGAGGATAATCGATTCACATAACGGAGGGAGGGAGGGATGGATGGATGGATGGATGGATGGATGGATGGATGGATGGATGGGGTACTTCCATCCTCCTCTCGGAGAAAAGAAAAAAAAAAAACAAAACAACCAAAAACAATCTTTTATCTGCATACTTGCAATGGTATGTCGGGTCGTGGGCTTTCCAGGATGTAGTAAGCCTAAATTGGCACTATCTCAGCATGGTTTAATTTAAAAAATGCAGCAGCTTAATATTGGATAGTTTTTAGACTGCTGAACATAAGCAGGTGCTGACAATCTACAAGACGTCTTGAATTTTCTATTCATCTCCTAAAACACTTCTAAAAGGAACATCCGAGGGCATGCAGAAAAGGAGCATTGCTACAGCTGAGCTTAAGAACCCTCTCAGCCACCCCTTGACAAACCAGGGCTTCCATTCGATATGTCAGTGATCGGTGGGGACACAGTGCCCCCTAGAGGCAAATTGAGCAAGCACTGATTAAGTCACACTGCTGCTGCATGCAATTGCAGAGGATTGATGCTCCAAGAAGAAATATATTTATTTAGTGAGTTAGTTAGTTATTTGGTTGTTTTCAAAACATGCTCTGCATCAAACATGTACAACATGCTCCTGACATTAAGTGACATTTTGATGTGAAATGTGTCATACTAAATCTAGTGCCAGTTTAGAAAATAGTCACTTTTTTTCTGGCTCCAGGAAAGACAATTAACAGACAATATATCCAATTTCCACTTCATAATCACCTAAAAGTACTTGGTCGTAGATGCCCACATTGTATCCCACCAAGCACCCTCTAACCATTTATGATACTGCATGTACAATATATGTCCTATAAAAATTATTTTAAGATTGACTTTCCGCCCACTATTGTATGATTGCCAGTTCTGCATAAAAACAAAGGCATTTACTGCTCGATTAAACCGGGAACATGAATAATTATATCTTGTGATCAAAATCACTGCCGGTCAGAACTATCTTTCAATGTCTTCCTCTATCTTTTCTTTCGTCGCTTTTTTTTTTTTTTTTGCAGTTTTCAGTGCAAGTCTGTAAATACACCGTCAGTGAGAATGAATGGAATTTAGGAAACCATTTTTTTTAATGGATGCATATAGATTTTTCTCCGTATTCACTGACTGGCCACAACTTGATGACTCCACAATCTTCACCAAAAGTTCCATTAAAAACTCTTCCTCACCAAACATAGTGTTCCTCAAACATGGTGGAACATGGAAAATTAGAGGCACAGGACGGGCCAGAATGAGTTTCAACAAATAACAAAAAGTGAATTTTCTTTTTTCTTTGCGAACTCACCCTTATTCTTTGTGGCCGCCTGTTTGTCTCTGCTGTACGGCCCGTTGTTCCCTAAAAAGCACATCCTGTTTCTCACATAACACCAACGAAAAAAAAGTGGATTTCCGATCATTCCCGTAGCTGTGTTGAAATGTGATTACCAGTATCTTTACTATAGCATTTAACATCTCTGAAAGTAGCAGTTGCCTGTTTCAGCTTCTCCTTTCCGACATGCATCCCAACAGCAAACAAACAAAGCAGAATATGCGAATCCTATAAGACGACAAATACTGTAAGTAAGGAAATTGCTCAGACTGCAAGGAAGAACACGACACGAGACGCAAATATTACAAAACATAACTGAAGGCAGATTTTACACAGTATGCAAATAATTAGGGAGGGGGTTACCGCGAAGTGGGACATTTCATTTTACTGTGGAATACATTTGTATTCTCCTTATTACACAGCTGAAGCTGCTCCGAGGCAGTGTGGATATGCTTTGTTTTTGCAAATTTGTATGGCATGTTTTAACTTGGTCTGGTTGTTGTATGACTGAGCGCAAAATACTCCAGCTGGTGTGTTACTCATGATCACTTTTGTGAAAAGATTGAGCCCCATTAACTGGACCTAAAACAGGACCCAATGTAGCCCTCCACCTGGGTCATTTCACTGTTCAGCAGAGCAGCAAGTTCTGTGAAAGCAGCAGCATTGACCGTCATTCATCGTGTGACAGTGGAACAACCACAAATGTGTGTTGTCATTTAGCTTGGAGCCAAATGAGTTTGAGTTTTTTTTTTTGTGAATACGCAGGAATAGAGCCACTGAAACACTGCCTCTGATGACAGTTAATCACAGGGCACAAATATCCCCCCCTTAAAAAAAAAAAAAAAAAAAAAAAAACAAACATGGAGGCACACGAAGAACATCCAAACTCCATTCTGAGATGCTCCAACAAAGAACCTTGATCTCCTGCCTCTGTGGCAGTGGGGCTGACGACTATTTCAACAAGCTGCCTAAAAGTCACCAAAGGTGAAGCAAATGACAGTGAAAAGACCTAACGTTGTGAGACATTTGCACATTCCGAGGCAGTGTGGATATGCTTTGTTTTTGCAAATTTGCATGACATGTTTTAACTTGGTCTGGTTTATGCAAAACTTGTGTCACAAGACTTGGTTGAAGAACCAAGCAATAGTAATCAGTGGGTCTAGAGCAGTTTGAGAAAGAAAAAAAAGCAAAGAAAAGAAAAGTACAAAAAAGAAAGAATGTCTCATTTAGACAGTGGAGTCGGTCTAAGGTGTGACCGCAGACACCGGAGCCCGATATTGTCTTATGACTTTCAACATGTAAGAGGCTTTAGAAGAGCCATCAGCCAAACAGAATTAAGGGAGCATTAAAAACTCAATGACTCTAATAATTAAACTTTAACAGAGGACATAAAGAAAAACCGACACCCTCTAAAAGCTGTCAGCAACCACTATTACAGTGGAACCGCAAGGGCTCATAAAATTATGAACCTTTGTAATTCATTTTACACTGTTGTTTTGACTAAGAACTTTAATACACCCTGGAACTCCTATATATGAACCATTTTCACTTTTTCTTTCCATAGTTTGGTTGGTCCTGCGACTTGTATAACAAGAGCACGGACTTCATAAATGTAATTGTTCCTCATCCATTGTTCATATTTTGGGTTTGAGTCAGTTCATTGCAGGTTGGTTCACAGAAATAAAGCCACAATTGCCAAAGAAAATGTTTTGGTTCTGAGCTTATCGTGGAGTAATGAACATTGATTCCACTGTTACCGAGTTGTGTGTCACGCATAATCTTTAGTAGATCAGAAAGTCTTTGTTATTGGGTAAAAACCTTGTATGTCTATTAACTAAAGCATTTTTGAGTATTTGTCAACGAAAACCTTTTTGACTTTTCGTTGACTAAAACTATCATGAATCGGAATGACTAAAATGTGAGAAACTCAAAAGCATTTTTTCCTAAAAGACTAAATCTAAAACGGCTGCCAAAAAACACCATTAATAGTCCAGCTGTTCAAGTTTCTAGAGTTTCAATACTTTTGTAGTCACATCTGACAGCACAAGCTATGGTTTGCAGATTTCTTTGTTCAGTTATAAGTAAGGAGAAGGGTAGAAAACAATTTCTAAGTTCGGAATATGTCATAAATATGTCACTGAAGGAAGTTATCATCAAGCGAAGAAAATATGGCAAAATAGTGACATTACCAAGAACTTGATGTGCCTCTAAAACGTGTTCAAGTCCAAGAGGCAGACAGGAATATTGAAGGAACTACAGGAAATTCTGCCAACTAATTGCGCATGTGCAAAATGAAGTATAAATATTTCAGACTTTCATAAGTGAAGGTCTGAAATATCCTCCAAAAATATCAAGCTGTTAATGTTTTGTAAAAAGAATGGTGAGAATAAGTGGCTAAAAAAGTGAATGATGTTTATTAATATGTTTCCTATTGCATGTTTGTATTGCCTTGAATTAAAACAAATGGAAAAGACCAACTTACTTTTCTTATAAATCATACTAAGATTTGAGTCTGGATCACTTGACATCAAATTAGACTTGATGCACCCTGTGAACTACAATGAGGTGGTCCCCTGGATTATAGAATGTAAAAGTAGACATTGAATACATTGTTACATAGCAACAAGGTTTATATATATATATATATATATATATATATATATATATAAATAAATAAAAGCACAAGAGTGTAAAGTCTGACGCACCATGTAGGTTGTGCGCAGACAAACTTTAGAACATTGCATAATTTTGTGTACTGCCTACAAAAAAAAAAAAGCAAATCTGAAAAGGTTTTTCCTTCTCATCTGCCATTACCTAACTTCCAACTGCCAAGGTATTTCACTAAGTGTAAGAGATCCTACCACAGGCATACACAAAAAGGTGTTGTAGTCTGTACAAATAAAAACGCCAATACTGTATACATTCAATCGTCACACCAAGCTAGGGACGTTTTGGCTTTTGGACGAAATCGCAGGATGAATTTATTGGGAAACATAAACTGACTTTTTCTGAACTTTTGTTTCTAATCAGTGGATTAAACACTGATTGTGTATTTCTCACCATTGAAGTTGGTGGAAAACAGCCATTTAATTTTTATTTTTTGTCAGCTGAAATACTAAATCGCTGTTGTGCTTAGGCCACTGCACTAAGAGCATTTCTTTGCCACTATTTGATGTCACCTTGTTGACAGGGAGTCTCAATTTCAACAAAATTGGTGCTTTGTCACACCCAATACTTCGATTTTCATTAACAGAATACGATAGCCACGACATGTTGATAAATAAGGCATCTTCGGCACCAACAACCTCTTAATAAGACCAAAGGCAAAGTACTTACCAGCATTGACAATGGCATCCAACTCCAGGACAGTTATGTCTCCTTTGTAGAGAGAAACTTTCTCACTGAGACCACCTGTGCCTGTCAAAACGTTCCCATCTTCTCTTCCGTCAGCTAAATGGAAAAATAAAAATAGTAAACTCACCACAATATATTAGGATGAGTTCAGATGGATGTAATTTAATCATTGATTCAATATAATGTTTCAAAATATAAAATCAAGTGTACAGCTTTGTGTGGTATTTATAATGGAATATTGTTGAGCACAAACATTGAAAAAAACGTAATTCAATTATGGCCCTTCCAACATTGATGATTGTTCTTACCTTTATGTACTCTTACCATTTACAGCAGTGGCAAACAAACAATGGTTTTCTTAACAATATATATATATATATATATATATATATGTGAATCAGTAGACCAAGTCATTCTACTCACCTGTAATTCAAATCAAAATAAATCTTAATTTTCAAATACAACGTTTAAGTGGACATTGCAAATTCCTGGATGTCACATTTTTACACAAACCCACAAGTCATGTTTTGTCCAAATTCATTAATGAATTACAAAATAAAAAACTTAATGCAGCATAAATAAAACAAATGTGACAGTTAAATATGACACATTCAACCACTGGTAACACAAAACACATGATGAGGATTAACGTCCTAATAAATCAATTAAATTCATTGCATCATCCAAGGAATACCGGGAAATAACTGGCTTTACCATCATTACGAAAGATATGAACAGTATTTTATTTTGTCACTGTAGAAAAGGCTACAAATTCCTCAGTATGTTAACCTTAGGGCTACTAATGTACAGTATGTACTTTGTTCTTGCGTGAAAAGCGAGTTCATGTAAGTCACGCATGCACACTGCCACAAATGGCTTGAGGAGACAGTCGGCCACACAACATGACGTCTGGGGCTTGCGTAAGCACGGTGTTGTGACTTTGTTTAGAAGTCTGCGGTGACGACCAGTAAATAGTGTCTGTAACGTTGCCATCACCAGCGTCGCTGAGCTGGACTGGGCTGCAACTGCACATCCAACCACAGCAGTTGAAATACACTCATTAATAATACCCTCTGATACTGAGAAGTCACTGTTTATCATACCGTCCACAGTTAGGGTTTTATTAAATAAAATGGAAACATGTCCAGAACCTTTCCCAACATTAAAAACAGGATCAAGTCCAAATTTTAAAAAAGCAACATTTTTCTGAGCTTAATTTATTAGATAAGGCTATTTTATTTGCTGCTGCTTTGTTTTGTGTACTCGCATAGTCTACTGCTATCTATGCACTGTTTTGCAAGCTAACAGCCAATCAGAGTGATCAATTGTCACAATTTGCATCGTGTGGTTGATGGCTCATTCATTCAAGTCATAGCTAAAAAGGACAATGAAATAAAAATGTCAAAATTCTTCACACAGTAAAATGCATCCGTGCTTTGACCAGAGACAATAAGTTATTTAACGTTATTTTTTTCACCCTTCTTTAGCTACAATTTAATGTTCTGTGACTGTATATAAAGGCAGGTCAAGATAGTTGGAGTCAGTATCCTATCGAAAAAAAAAGTCATAGGCTGGCTGGTCCAATTAAGCATTTTCCTCATACCCGTTCACCAGCAAGTATCTGACTGCACTGTAATGCAAAGTGTGATGCAGGAATTTGACCAGCAATGGTGTCTTCTCTTACAGTAGTTATCTTCTCTCCAGGTTGGAATCTTGTCCAGACTTATATAATCTTGACGACGATAGCCCTCTTTGCGTCGCTCATCGCGGTCCATGCGAAGAAGTCTCTCTATTAAAAGAAAGTGAAAGTATGATAAAAATGAACATGCCAGCCAATCCCGCTACAGACCAAGGACAATAATCTGTACAAATCTCACACACACACACACACACACACACACACACACACACACACACACACACACACACACACACACACACACACACCATTTTCACAAACATAAAATGCACAAAAAAGTCTTAAATTTCCTACAAAATGGACAGGGCACCTAATAATGTGTGTCGCCTTGTGTATGCACCAAGTTCCAAAATCTGTGAATGCTGTTGTGTGACTTCGATGAGGGCTCCGCCTGACTGACTAATGTTGTGCCGACATGCTGCTTATAGAGGAAAAGTGGACGTAACTGTGGAGAGCATGCGGACGTTAAAGTGGGAAGGGTGGGCGTAAAAGAGGATTCTAAAGGCACGCCCTTAGCAAGTGTATACAGTAATCTCTCGTTTATCGTAGTTAATGGGGACCAAAACCACCCGCGATAAATGAAAATCCGCGAAGTAGTGACCCCCCTTCATGTAGGTACATGTACATAATATTTATAAGGCCAAGTTTAATGGTATACATGCATGTAGAAGTAAATTTTGAAGTAATGAACATGACTTCATACTGTATACTAATAGATTTAAACATGTATAAGTTAGGTTAGTTTATGAATAACAAAATACAGTAAACAGAATTTTTTTTTTTTAAGTCCGCAAAAAGTCCGCAAACGGTCCGCGAGAAGCTGCGAAAGTCAGTAAAACAACAGTGAGTCACATAGAACAACATATACAGTACTGTACTACATGTAAATGATTTTTTTTTTTAAATGAATATGTTTGAAAAAATCTGCGATGCACTGAAGCCGCGATAAACGAACCGCGAAATAGCGAGGGAATCACTGTATAGTACGTGCATTGTGCAAAACTATGAAGAGACACGCTTACGAAGCACAGTTTGAACTGTAAGGCATTAATTACGTGGAAGACCATGATAATCAAGCAGCCGCAAGAGAATTCAAGATCAACGAATCCATGGTGCTTGGTGTTTTTGTTTTATGAAACGGCGCCCTGTATCAATCGGGCAAGGACGACCATCCTTGACACTCCACCTTTTAATACGGTGTGCCGTGTGTGTGTGTGTGTGTGTGTGTGCGTGCGATTGTGTGTGTGTGCGCGATTGTGTGTGTGTGTGTGTGTGTGCGATTGTGTGTGTGTGTGTGTGTGTGTGTGTGTGTGTGTGTGTGTGTGCGCGCGCACGATTGTCTGTGTGTGTATGTGTGTGTGTATGTGTGTACGTTTTCTGAAGCTGAGCCATGATTGGACGTTCCCAGACCCCTGAGGAACTGCTGTCATTCTCAGTCAACAGCAAGTGGCAAAATGGCCGCCCCTAAGATAGTTAAAAACGAGTCGATTTTGCTGCTTAACTCATATTCCATAAATACAATATTAATCATAGTGCCGTGTTTATACTAGTGAAGGCAGATAGAACATATTGTTAAGACATTTTTGGGGTCAATTTCTCCTTTAATAATGAAATCATTAAAATGATACACTGCACTGTACTATTTAATGACAGTCATGAATGTTCCTGTAACAAAACTTTATTTTCACTTCATTTTCAAGACCATGCGTACACAAGTTTTTTTAACTGTCAATATCAAGTAAATGTATAAATTAGCATGGCATGCATGAAGAGAGATAGGCCTTTGCAAATTATAATATTGCCCCTGAGAAGTTCAAGGGCACTTCAAAGGGGCTCAAGAAGAAACTAATATTGAGGCGATAACCCTATTGCCATAAAAGTATTGCCATACTTTTGGTTTCTATTATCTTTTTACATGCGTCTTTGCCATTTTTCTCCTTATTGCATTGGCCTAATGTATCCGTATAACTACATCCAGATGAGGGGGGCAACTAACGATTATTTTAATAAATTGATTAATTGGATGTTGTGTTTGTTTATGCCCTTTATTCAAAAACCTTTACCATACACCCTTGAAATAATGACACGCCACTAAGGTCATAGCAGCAAGTATTTCCAAATGCAAGCAAAAGACAAGGCCTGGTCTGGTTTGTCTGGTCCACTTTAGTGAATAATGTGAGTAGCATATATTGCATAAATCTATCCATCCATTTTCTTTTGTGTTTGTCCTCATTCAGGTCAAAGGTGAGACTGGTTGCCATCCAATAAAGGGCACATGTAGAGAATGATTCACCCTCACATTTAGGACAATATCAAGTCTTCAATTAACATAAGAAACATGTTTCTGGAATGTGGGAGGAAGACTGATGACCCAAAGCATGCAATCGAAACAAGAGAAGGCGGAGCCTCGATTCAAACCCCGAACCTCAGAACTAGGAAGCATTCCTGCAAACCACCAGCTGACCATGCTGCCCGGCACAAGTCAACATGCATCAATAAAAACGTCTATTTAGGTGGTCATAAAGTTTGCGTAATACTATTTTACCCGTCGACACAGGAGTACACACTTGGTTTGGACCAGTATTGACTTAGTAATCAATTGCACATGTGCTATACCTGCACCTACACCTGACAAGAGTAAATAACAATTAAGGTGTATAACATGTCAAGGTGCTGAGAATACACATTCTTGCAAATAATAAAGCATTTGTTGCCTCGCAGCGGCTGTGCTGTTTGGCTCAAGAAACCTTAGCACATGTGGATGTTAATGAGGACCACACGTCGCGTCGAAGCGCGCAACGACGTTACTCCGACAGGTGAATGACAAAGAAACCGGTCCCCTGGATCATGCAAGCTACATACCAAGTAGCCTGAGCAAGAAGAGACAATGTTGTTTCCAACGCGAAATACGCAATAACGGTAGCCAAGCAGGCGCATCCTCACAATGTGACTGACCACTTGGTGTGTGGGATTAGTGCAAATGCAAAGTAGTTTGGAGCCACACGGGGAAGGGATCGTTGGCCCATTTTTGAGCAAAATAAGAATCAACGCTGTCTGTCAGCCATGAAGTGCAAAATATTCCCATTCCCCCTCAAATCAAGCCTTACCTTTTTCAGTCTTCCAATCCTTTTTCTTTTTGCTCATGCTGCCGGAGTAATTTGTCTTCGAGTGGTTGTTTTTTGACTGTGACACCCCCAGACTCACTGCGAGCGGTGTTCCGGGGGATAAAATAGAAATACAAAGTCTAACAGCCTTGGGCTGCTGCTGCTCTCACCTGTGAATCTGTCAAATTTCTACGGCGCTCACTCGATTCAACCTACCGTGATTGCAGCGTGAATAGTGTGTACGATTAGAGACCATCTGAGTGGCTGGGAAGAACGGGGAAGTGGGTTTGTGGTTGGTTGGGCTCTTCGGTCAATCAAAATTCATCCACGCCCTGAAGATGTTCGATCGGTCATTTCTGATGGTCGAGGTTTATGGTTTGTTGTTCATGGTGGGGTTCAAGTCATTCAGAACAAATTCGGCGCAAAATGTGACAATTAATCCAAAACACGTTGTCTTAATTTGGTTGGTTCAATGAAATAGAATATGATGTAATTCGACTGCTAATTCAGTACTGAGGGATTAATAGGTCTTTGATAAGTACCACATCTCCATGGTAAAATGACTAACGAGTGCAATTTAAACTTGGTTACAACGAAGTTACAACGAACTACCGTTAGAACGTACAGATTGATTTTGTCCCTCGAGATATGTTGTAAGGAGGTTCGACTGTATATCTCTCAGGAGCAATCAAAAGATTGCTCCTTCACAAAGGCTTCACTTTGCCATATCCAATGCGGCTGCGGTGCAGACATTAACGATATAGGATCGTTGTATACATATATGTAGTATGTACAGTACTGTAAATGTTGTGTATAGTAATACTTGCCTGCAGTTGTCAGAAAAGGCGCCATTCAAGACTACCTGTATGTTGACTGCGAGCGACAGTCCTGCGCGAAGTGTACGTTCGCATTAAATACATGGAGCAAGGTAATGCAACCCTTATGCATCCTTAAATCTGAGGTTTAGCGTAGGGTCTGCACGTAGGGTAAGTGCAGGTGGGGGACTTTCCTGACTCACCCTTTCCTGAGATCAGTGAAATCCTGAGGAAATTTCATTCATTCATACTTTCCTCAACTTTTCACTTCGAAGTTTTTTTTTATTATGAAGAAAAAAAATATCACTGTGAACACTTCAACAGACAGAACCATACCTCAATTTAGAATATGCACCGCACTTGAAAGATGCACGTGCGGTACTTGCCCTTTCACTCAAAAAATAGTTTGTGTTCACCCCAGCCAAAAATCAAAAGTGTAATATTTTATTTATTTCTTAATTTATTTACCTCTCGTCTTGGATTTGGACACAGAATTTCCGAGGAATTGCCTAAATGATTTGTCCTGTAAGGTGCCGTTTTTTGAGCGGTGCCGCATGATCTTAGTGCAGAATTAAAACCAAACCGCAAGATGTCACTCTTGCAGTACATGTTCCCGTCAGGAACTTATCCTCAGTCACATTACTGTATATAGCAGTTCAAAGATGTTGAGGCAAATAGTTGAGGATTTTTACAAGTTTTTGGGGTGGCCAAAAGCTACAATATTGTATGTAAATACTATTTAAATAGAATAGTGTGTGGTGCATTGCATCATTTGGAGCGCTCATTGGAGTCACGTGATCCAGCACCTCTCTTGCACCGCTTCCTTAGCAACGCGTATCTGGACCCGGAAGTACTTGATGACGCTGCGGCTAACCGGCTAACGTGACAAGTGATAGGGAAGTCTGTCCGAGTTGCCAGTTTAAGTAGTTCAATTACCGTTGGTACGTGTTAAGGACATGTCATACAACTGTTGTTTTGCTGGTGGGAGACTAGTATAAGTTGTAAGTTGACGTTGTTTTGTTTGTATGTTGGCGAACTGTTAGCTCTCTGTTGCAACTCTTAAGCTTTCTTAGCAAGTTATTTTGACTGCAATGCGCCATCTTATTTACTAGTGGAACTGTTCTTAAGACGAACTGACCAAGCGTTACACTTTGAAAGTCGGCCACGTCGTTGCTGTAAAACTACGTCTCTCTCTCTCTCTCTCTCTCTCTCTCTCTCTCTCTCTCTCTGTATGTTATTTGAATGGCAGCTTCTGTTGGTTCAAAACCTGTCCTTTCAGCATTAATAACGCCTTTACAAATGCGCAAGTGCATTTTTGGAACATGTTGCTGGCATCAAATTCATGAGTGAATATTTGCAAAAAAACACAATAACATTTATCAGTTTGTGCATTAAGTATCTTGTCCTTCGAGTGTATCCAATTGAAAATTGGTTGAAAAGGATTTGCAAATCATTGTATTCTGTTTTAACACAACGTCCCAACTTCACTGGAATTGGGCCACGCACATATCAACACTACTGACTTTTGGAGCTGCCATAGTGTAACATTTGTATTGCCTTTTGCCTCAACAGGTGTACCTTCAGAATGTTTCCCTCACACGCAGATGATGGGCCATGATCGGCTTGTCAAATTATGCAAGGGTTATGGAAAGTCTACAAAATTCTGCTGAAGAGCAACAATACACTTTTTACAAGGACAGCTCAAGGCCCAACAAACAGGAACCAACCAACAATTCCAAACCAGGTGTCGGTGGATTTGTTTTAGTGCATGCAGGTAAGTTGTGTGGTGTCCGTTTACTTTTTGGTAAAAGAAATTGAAATGTTAGGTTAAGCGGTTTGCACATCTGTCTCACAGTTCTGAGGATCGAAGTTTGAATCTCAGTCGTGAGTTAGCATGTTCTCCCTGCGCTTGCATGGGGTTTCATTAGGTACTTTGGCTTCATCCCACATTCCAAATACATGCACGTTACATTAAATGAAGACTATAATTTTCTGTAAGTGTGATTCTAAGCGTTAATTGTTGTTTGTTAATATGTTCACCCTTGATTGTCTGGTGAGCAGTCAGGGTGTATGCCGCCTCCTGTCCAAATCAGCTCCACCTGACCCATAATTTTAATGGGAACAAGCGCTGTAGAAAATGCTGGAGAGATAGATTTGCGGTCAATCACGTTTGTTGTAATAGTCATAAACACTTCTCTTTCATTGGGGGCAAAATAGAGTTGAATCCTGAAGACTCTTTCGACATTCTGTTAATTGGTAAATTACTTTTATGTACAATTGCGCTCATGTCTTTTCAGGTGCAGGTTACCATTCGGAATCCAAGGCGAAGGAGTACAAGCATGTATGCAAAAGAGCTTGCCAGCAAGTAAGTCTATTCCTCTCAACATCCATCCATCCATCCATCCTTTTTCTAATCTGCTTATCCTCACGTGGGTAGTTGGCACACTGGAGCCTATCCCAGCAGTCTTTGGGCAGTAGGCGGGGTACACGCTGAACTGGTTGCCAGCCAATTCAATGTATCCTTATTTCCATAATTTCCTGGACAGAAAATGGCAACCTATCCAAAGTGGGCGTACTTTGAATTTTTTGAATAAAGCAACTTTTGAATCATTTTCTCACATTTGTTCCCAAACTTTTTTTTGCCTCCTGAAGATGTCACCCTCTTACTTTCAGTTAACATTACTTTTCAAATAATAAATTCAACCCCCACAACCTTAAACCAAACACCTACTTCCATCATCATCTTTCACTTTTGTCAACATGCAAAGTTTTTGACCTTTCCCCTTAATTTCTCGATGAAAAATGCATGAAGAATGAATGTTCAGACACAATCACTGGTGTACAAAATCGGTGGCACGTTATTTCACTTTGAATGTCACATATTTATAGTTAGTTTATAGTAGTGTTTTTAATTTGAACACGAAATATCAATCTCATATTTTACAAAGAGAGGTATGCCAGAACAATGTTACTGACAAGGTAACACTGTCTTATCATTTCAGGCTGTGGATCAGCTCAAAGCAGGGGCACTTGCAGTTGAAGCCGTGGCTGCCGCACTGGTTGAGCTTGAGGTTGGTTTGTAATAATTCAGCGTTTTAGTTTGTTCTGAAAATGGATGGATGGGTGGCATGTTTTTAATGCACTAACTGTTTTTATTTACTAATAAATGAGCATCCAACAACAAAAAACCCTCATTGCAAATAACTGCTAAGTTTAAATGACCACATATTATTTCTAAAATAGCCGTTTTGTTCTTAAATTTCCCATGCATGTGCATATATCCTGTTGCATGATAAAAGTTGCTCAGGCAAGGGATGGAAAAAAGAAAATTGAATTTCATGATCTCTGCAGCCGCAAGAAGGTACCCTTACCTAAATGCTTTGTCCTAAGTCTTTTATTTGAAGTTTGTTACAAAAGACTGCAAATACATCAGCCATGGCCTAACATTCTGCTTGTTAGTCAATCAACGATAAATTCATGAAAAGTTCTTTAAAAAAAAATACTCCAAAGAAAGTTGTGAGAAAATCCAACTATTTTTCTCATTCACCATGAAGAAAATCATAAACTATGAGCAATGGAACAAGCCAAAACGGCCACTGATCCTTGAGATTATATCATTAAAACATTGTCAATGCATCCTGGTCGAATACAATTAGCATATTCTATGTGTTCCCAGGACTCTCCTTTTACAAATGCAGGTATGGGCTCCAACATAAATTTGTCCGGGGAAATAGAGTGTGATGCCAGTCTCATGGATGGGAAATCACTGCATTATGGAGCTGTAGGTGCTATTAGTGGTAGGTACCTTCTCAATAGAATATATTGAATGCTCACTTATATTACTTCCTCTAGGGGGCTGCATTCAATATTGTCATACAAGTTGTAAGAGTATGACCAGATAGTTTTGCAAACATGAGTTTGGATAAAATCATTGATTCAATTTACATACCGTCTTTCCAGGCATTAAAAACCCTGTCTTAGTTGCAAATCGACTGCTGAGCGAAGCACAGAAAGGAAAACTTTCAGCCGGCAGAATACCCCCCTGGTGAATATCATAATCCTCAATTACTTTGTCACCATTGTGACGATATTGCATTTGTACTTTTTGGTCAGTATCAATGATTTCTTTGCCAGCTTTTTAGTGGGACGGGGCGCACACGACTGGGCCATTAGCCATGGTGTCCCACCC
This sequence comes from Hippocampus comes, assembly GCF_001891065.2. Taxonomy (NCBI): domain Eukaryota; kingdom Metazoa; phylum Chordata; class Actinopteri; order Syngnathiformes; family Syngnathidae; genus Hippocampus; species Hippocampus comes. Next base: position 3,132,968 of record NW_017805277.1, read on the forward strand.
TGCCCGTCAGAGAAAATGGCCACTAGTGAGTATTTTTCCACTGCTTTTCAAGCAGTGTTCTCGCCCGAAATGAAGGTTACTCTGGATTCCACACAGATGAATCTGGATGTGTGATTGCAGACAAATCAGAGTATTTATTTACTTATTTTTAAATTGCACACAGAGTTCAGTTTATCTGCATATAAGCGGAACAAAAGAAAGATGGAGCTGGCTGAGAAAATGGACCCAGGACATAATCAAACAAAGAGAAGACGACAATCAAGTAGAAATGTGAGTAGGATTATATTATTCATATTGAGGAAGAGAAGAACTTTAATGATGCAGTAAGTGAGGTGTGTTCTCCCACATAAGATCTCAAGTTGCTCCATGACGGGAATGGAGTTAGCAGACTATGTACAGACTTCTCCAAAAAGTGATGCTAGTGTTGACAGTGAGTAGTGCAAAGTTTTATTGCACTGAACACCACAACTGGAGACTGATTTGATGAGTTAAGCTAAAAAGCAGCTGAACGGAGAGTAAGTTTGCTTCCAACCCACAAGTGGTGCTAACCACATACAGAAGAGAGTGGGAGAGTCTTATTTTTAATATTAATTATGTAAAATAGACTGTACCATGTGAACTTCCATTGCCAGATGTTGCTAAAAGGTACCACCTTCAAACAAGAATGATTGTCCATCGAGTTCAGTAACAGTTCTCATCAACATGACACACATGCATATATCTTATATTTTATATTGCATTCTGTACTGTGTACAGTTCATTAAAACATGTATTTGTGCGTGCAAATACTTCATGTTTTGTTTTGGTTTTTTTTCTACTTTCTTCCCTCCAAATGTTGCTGCTGTAGATTGCAAATTTCTCCATTGTGAGGCAAATAAAGGTTTTCTTATCTTATGAATGGCATCTGTTCACTAACCAACAAGAGTGTAGTTGTACCAATTGTTAAAGTTTTCATTTCGTGTAGCAAGGCGAAAACCGCAGGCAAAAATGCTTGAGATTACTCTATACACAAATATATGCAGTAAATAAAGAAGTGACTTAAATAGACATAATGCTCCATTTTATGATCAAATCGGAATTTTTTTAACATTCACTGATCGGTGATTAGCCTCCAAAGTCCTGATCGTAGTAAGTCTAGTTTGATAGTTTGAATCCACATTTCGACCTTCCTGTGAGGAGTTTGTATGTTTTCCCTATGCTTGCATGGGTTTTCACCGGCGTACTCTGGCTTCCTTCCACATTCCAAAAACATGTTTGGTGCACCGGACACTTTAAATACGTGAATGGTTATTTGTGTTAATGTGCCTTGCAATTACTGTAGCTGGCGAACGGGTGCAGGTGGCACCCCGCCTCTTGCTTGAAGTGTCCAGTTCACCCATGGCCCTGATGAGGTTAAACCTTCAAGAAAATGGATGGATGAAATTTATAATTGCACATATTGCTTATACATCAAGCCTTTTATTAAACCTTGTCTTCAAATGGCCTGGCCCAGCTGTCAGTTTCCAAAATGGAATTTTTCAGTTTCTGCTCAGGATTAGAAATGCATCAGATGCCGTTGTAATGGCTTGATTTGCAGCCTTGTGAGGGTTGTAGCCAATCATCCCGGGGGCAAACTGCAATCAGGGAGAACTGACGTCATAATGAATGAAATTTGAAGAGCATGAAAGAGTGATTCATACAATGCTTGTCAAATACACTATTTAATCTATTTCCAATGAAGCCCTTGCGTAGTTTGTAAAACACAAGTCGCTCTCCATACGCTTCCTTTATATACACTATACTTGTATACTGATGGACTGATTTACTGAAGTTCCTGTTCAGCGTCACAGGAACAGACTCATCATGACAATAACATTTGCTTAGACCATACCATTTGTTCCAGCTGGATGAACTGTCAAGTAGACACTTTACACATTTTACAAGCATTTTACACATTTCAAACAATTCTTGGCTGCTAATCTTTTCCTGTGGTGTAGGAAAATTGTTCGGAGTGCCTTGATACTGTTGGAGCCGTTGTCGTTGACATGCAAGGCAATGTAGCTGCAGCGGTTTCCAGTGGAGGTCTGGCCATGAAACATCCAGGCAGGGTTGGCCAGGTAATGGAGTTTGTGCCTTTTTAGTTGTGCGAAGGTTGTGAGACATGTTTTCATGATAATGGTTTAGTGGCCCAAAAAGAGCTCTCTTCATCTCATTGTGGATAGCTGCTGAAAATCAAGTCCTTTGCTGTACATTTACATTGATTATGTGGATTGTTATGGTATGTTGCCATTTGGCCTTGTAACATCATGGGGAAAAAAATCAAATTTCCTGACTCAGAAAAAAAAATAAGATTAAGTTGACAAAAATAAGTCCTGCTTGAAGCTACTCCAATCATTTTTTTTTTAAATATGTGCAGTCATAGCAAAAGTTTTGACATTACCGGTACATCTTTGTGTTTCACTTAACTTTTCATGTTTGGGATTCACATTGTTTCTCTGTTGCAATGAGCACCCCCGAATGTCCATAAACTCTATTTGCTTTAGCCAACTGAAAGAAAAAGAGTTAGCATAGATAAAAACATGACATCATTCAAAATAGACATATTTGGGTATCTACATGCTCTAGGTAAATTAAAATTAATATACTTTTGTTTTTCAAAAAAGAAACACGATCAAACTTTCAACAGCATATTCAAGTGGATATAGATTTTAATACCAATTACCGGTACACAAAGCTTCACAGGTGTTCAACGTGGACACTGCCTGTAACATGGCACTCATTTTCCTGTATGGCTTACTCCTTTTTTATGTGCAATGTTCAAATATGCTTTCCAGTTGGTGTATTTTGATTGAATTTTCTTTGAAACTGCATGATGATAATATTTAACTCTTCTTATTCATTATACATTAACTTTATTAAAATGGGAGATCATTTAAACAGGAAGTGGCTCTGCTATCCCGTAAATATTCACTTTTTGGACAAAGTTTTTGATTTGTTTTTCTAATATTTTTTCCCGTATAATAGAAAACAAAAATCTCTAATTATTAAAACACCAATGCCTTGATGACACAACATTTGAGTCACTAACCCAAAAAAAACCCCACTACGGCCATGACTATATCAAACAAATTAACTTGATATTTTACCCTTTCTTTAAAAAAAAACAAAAAACAAAATCAAGACTTACTAAGAAAGTTTGCAGGAATGAAGCATTGACTTGTCCCAAAACTGCGCCATATCAACCGTTATTTTTGCTTTTCAAGCCTTTATATTATCTTCTTTTCTCAGGCTGCTCATTATGGATGTGGCTGCTGGGCTGAAAATGCACGTAACATGAACCCGTACTCTACAGCAGTGAGTACCTCAGGTATAACACGCCACTCTATCTACTGCCTTCAACTTTGTGCATGAGTCCGCACCTCTTCCGATGATGTTTAGCGTTTACCACAAGCCCCACATTTCGTTTAAGTGACGATATGAATCAGAACCAGATATTCTATTTGAGTCTGTTATTTAGCTTCAGTGAGTCAAACTTTAAAAGGCTTGATAATTCTTTCCGATGACCTCCAACCATTCCTGTTGAGTGATTTTCATCAGTCACTTCCTCGGATGATTAAGTCATCTTTCTCCGCTCTCTGTTAGTCATCTGCAGGCCAGGTGCCTTGCAAGGCACTTAGAATTTACAGTGACATTCAACACGGGTCACCTGCAACGGATGAAAAATGTGTATAGCCACTGCAGTGCAGCACAATTCAGGTTGTTTTAGAGCTGTCTTGTACATTAAAGATTAACAGATTCTCTCTCCCTGAAATGAATGCCATAGACTTGATTCCATGAACGTGACTTTCACTGGAATTTTTGCTTTTGCGTTCACTCACCATTGGGCTTTAAAAGCAGAGGTTTCGGACAATTGAACTAATTAATGAATAAATAATGTATTTATTTATTTATTTATCCATGTAGAAATGTCGAATAGAATCCACTGCGTCCTGATTTTAAGTGCAAAATTTTTAACCAATGTTAAATTTAGATTAAATAAGAGTAGAATATTTTATTTCCCACTGTTAATACACTATTGATGATGAAGTGTATGTACAGTATTATGTAGCGATGTGTGATAACTATATCAGGCTGATATTGGGGGCAGGGGGGTGACATCACTTGTATCGTTCCAATATCAGGAAATTGGGCTGATATTGAAAGCCAAGCTTCTGCTGCATGACATTGGAGGTAACAGGGCGCCACTCCATGCAACTTGAGAAGTAAACAGTAAACTGTTTGTCAACATGGCTAATAATTTTCCCAGAGCGTCTTTCTGAACCCGAGGTCTGGGCTGCGCCAAAATGTCACAATGTGGCAACTAAAAACAAACTATAGGTATTACACGTATAACCAGCTGAAGTCTCCTCAACTCTGAAAACAATGTTTATGATTCATAGGGAAACTTGGGGTAAATATTTTCACAATCGCACAACGGGTGCTGGGTCCCATTCAAGAGTTCCGAAAGTAGCAAAACACGCGACTGTACGTCGTCGCTGGCCACTTTTTAAACTTTTCATCATCTGACCGCGCTACATTCGTAGAATTAGGAAGCGGATTGAAACCTTTTATTCTCTGAAACCGCAACAACAGATATACGGTATTTGTAGAATACCAAAACAGCCCTTATTATTGGTTTTGCTGAATCAGGAAGTTATTGGCATCAGTGGGGAAAAAAACAAAACAGTTATTGTGCATCCCTATTATGCACTACTGTGTTTCCACCACATCCTCTCTTTCCTTGTAATGTTTCTCAGTTTTTGATGTTGGTTATAAATTTTTATGGGTATGCTGAGGGGATGGCGAGCAGAATGTGTGTTCCAGTACATCACCTGTTTTTCATTTCCCCGCATGAAAGCCAGCCCCATCAAAAGAATGAAGAAAAACAATAGTTTTCATGCTGACATAGGGGACGTTTTGATCCTTTGTCATTCACTTGGTCCCTCACCGCATTCTCCTCTATTGTGTTTTGATTTGTAATATGTCACTCGTACTTTGTTGTGGCCCTTAAAAGAAGAGTTTGTCACCGCTTACTCTTGCTGCTGCTGGCTGTCACACGTGACTCATGTATTTTTCTGCATTGTATGCGGATGATGCTTCATCGATCTAGTTTTGCTGTGTTTGTGTTGCCTTGATGATCACTCTTGAATCGCTTTAGTGCAAAAGCCGAATCACCTGGCCAATCTGACATTCTGCTCTCATTAGAAAAGAAAACGACCTTGCACCGACCGGTCCAGGCATATGCTCCCCACATTTGAAGAAATGTTATGCAGAAATTTGATATTTTGCGCGGCTTTTGTTTGCGTTTAAAAAACGTGGCAATACCCTCAATGAGGTTTAACACATTGCCACGACACGTCTTGTTTTCACTCTTAAAAGGGTCATCTGTGAGTTAATCTAGAAATGACTGCATTCATATTCCTTTGCAACAAAACACAAATGTGCTCATTTTAATTTTGGTATGAAACTATAAGTAGCAATATTATCCCAGATCGGTGATGTTTTGCCTTCCAAGTTTTAGATCGTAATTTCAGACACTTATGCCAGTGGCCCTATGCTTTTCACAGATCCTTCGCTTCAAGTGTTTGCACTTTGTTTCTGTTTCACTCCTTGGACGTGATACTCTTAACCACATGTAACAAGAGCAAACAGCTTTAAAATAATTCAGAGCTTTTGGCAAGAATAACATGTTCACACTCAGTTTTATACACAGCTTTCATGTATCCCACATATTTGTTTTCCTGGAATTTAAGTATAGGAAAATATACAACGTGTCAGACTTTATTGATAAAGTTGTTCGTGTTACATTTGGCAGGTGGTCACTCGTGTTCACCAACATCTGTTTTATTTTAATCCCATACTGTTAGCCAGTGGTGCAGGAATAATATTAAGCATATTTCCTTTTTGTTTACCCTGCATATTTTCGTACGACATGAGCACACACCTTAAACAAATGTGTATTTATTCAAGAGATATATGAATTATCTTGAGAAGAAAAGTGTAAGTGCTTCGTTGAGATGTCAGAACGCAGTTAGCAAAAGAACCCCTTGCAAATGTCTTGAACATTTGTTGAAATAATGCAGGTGAGTTGGTTTAATGTATTTAGTATTGACTTTGTGTCTCCTGCAGGCTGTGGAGAGCATCTGATTCGCACCATGCTGGCACGGGAATGCTCCACTGCCATGCAGTCGGAAGATGCCCATCAGGCATTGCTGGAAGCTATGCAAAACAAGTTCATCAGTGAGTTGCACATATGTAGCTTTCATTAACATTTCTCAATGATGGTATATGCATATGCAGATTTTTCAGCCAAGAACAAGTTTGTGTAAAACAATCATTTTCAAGCAGCATTAACGGACAAATGTAGCAATCAGATGCTGCTGGATAGTCCCCATTGGGAAGACCAGTATCAAAAGAAAAGTCTTGGGATTCATTGATTTTTTTTTTTCTTTCTTCTGTACTTTTCACTGTTTCAATTTCGACCATCAACCACGATGTGTAGGGCGTTTGCTACACATCGTGGTTGATGGTCGACGTTTTCAAGATGGACCCCAAACGCCCTACACATCGTGGTTGATGGTCGACGTTTTCAAGATGTTTTCAATGAATCTTCATGTGTATCTTTAATTTGTTTCATTCTCAGAGGTCTTCCATGTTATAAAGTATGGCGTGGCGTATTCAGCAATTGACTGTGAGTCTGTACCACTTTAGACTCTGCCATTAATCAATAGCACTGAAATATTTGGACCACTTGTATGAAACAAGTTAATTCAGATATCCTCTTTTGAACAATGCGCCATAAATTCTGCTGTAGCTTCAGTAATGGTTCCGATCATGTGAAGCCCTCTTACTCAGATTCTATCACATAGTTTCTCGTCGGCTCTCCAGTAAAAAGAGTTTCTCATCACATACATTTCCTAAGACGAGCTAAAATAATGTACACATCCAACAATTTATGACAATGGATGGCTAAACAATGGTAATCATCAAGGCATCCCGCTTTGATGATTACCATTTAATACTTTGCCGCTATGCTTTGGACAAGCATCCGCCTTTCAAGTTGTGGAATGTACATACAATTAGTTGTTTGGTTTTTTTTCCTCTCAGCGTGTAGGCAAGTGTTTGACACATTTTAATTTGCACCAAAGGATCATCAGATACAAATCAATAAATCTGTTTTGTCTGTTATTCTTTGTTTCATGTGACATCGTAAAGAAGCTTTGGTACAGAATTCAAAATTTGCCACTAAAATATGTCTTGCTCTTTGTACATTAAGGCTCACCATTTCTGGCCAGCGAAGATCGAGTTTTGGGTGGAGTAATCGTCTTGCGGTGCTGCAGATGTGTGGAACCTCAGCCATCTACAAATGTTCAGGGTTCTCTAGGTGAGCTATGGGGTATTTCCTTCCTGGCCAGGCTTGGATTCCATGCCTCAGCTAAGGCCAGATAAAAATATGGCCATAAATGTTTACAATCTATCATCGGCCAATTAGATTGAAGGGAGGTTTGGGTTGGGTTAGTGGGGTGTGGTCAGGGAGGGGGTGTCTTCATTCTGGCTTTCCTAGCGGGTGGTCTGTTTTAACTTGCACAATCAGGCTCCGGTTTCACACACTTCATCTCAGATCTCACGCAGACCTCCCACTACGGCATCAAATGCTAATCTTCAGACAAACAGGCCTGCTGAATGTGTCTCAGTTTGGCTGATTGGATCTGCTTTCTTGACCTGGAGCTGTTTTTTTTTTGGCCAACTGTTAACTGATTTGGGTTAGTATTGTTTGAATTCAGTAGCATTATGTGTTGTTATTTAAGCAACCCTGTTCTGTTTTGTGATTAAAAAAAAAAGTTGTATTGTGTCATTTTTTTTTTTTCATTTGTTCTTATTTGTTTGCACAGTGGAGTTTCTTTGGAGCCATACCACAGAGAGCATGTGTGTAGGCTACATGTCTGCCCAAGATAGTAAAGCAAAGGTGAGCGCTATTATACTGCCTCAACATGCTAATTATGTCCATTCAGTTTGAACAAAGTGTGTTGACACTACTTTCCTCCATTCAGTTTATCATTGACTTTACCTGGACAAGAGCAGTGTTTTGCAACCTATATTGAGCCAAGGCAACCGTTTATAAATACCACCAAACAAAAATGTCTCATACACAGGTCAGTTCTGATCCTAATAGTGACCAGCACTCACCTAATCATAGGAAAACGTGCAGTTACCATGGAAACAAAATACAAAGTGAACCTCAAGCATTGGCAAGTCTTTCCAGAGGCATAAATTTGGCAGCTGATTGATCCCAGTTTCCAGATGTGCTGTCCAAGCTTCTTTATCGTAGCACAAAGAAACATGCAAGCCTCAATGAAAGAGAGCAGCAGAAGAAAGACAGATCACGATACTTTTCTTTTGAATTGGTGAGATGACGTACAATGCTTGCTGGTAAAATCCATAATTTGGATGAACCTTGTCAGAGATGGACTCTGGAGGGCTGGCCAAAAGCATATACAGTCTGTCCAAGGGCAGCAGGTGGTCGGGAATGAAGTGTAACGTCTGGAAATATTTGACTACAAAAGACAGCAGCCTCTTGCGCTGAGAGCAAGATACGGCTTTGTAGATACTGTAACTTGAAGGTCAAGTTTCTTGTTTGGATTTCGGGCTGTAGAAATTAATGATGGGGATTTATGCACTGGAAAGTTGGTTAACCTTGTCAGTGCCTGGTCAGCGCACGGACGCGCACACGCAGTCAGGTGAGAACCCATTTGAACCATTTCTAGTCATTTTGGTGCCTTCATTGCTGGCCTCTTTGTTTCTTTTAATTATTATAACATTAGCATTTCAGTCACATTTTTTAAGAAAGACAGACAATACTGTGAAATGCACTGCAGTTCCTGGACAAGAGGGTTTCTATACAGTGGATTCATGGCTTTGAGTACTGATCACATTGATTTGTTTGGCCGATGAATCTCCCACTCTGAATGAGGAGAGGCCTCTGTTGTTCAAGGCTGGCTCAGATTTCAAAGTGTTGGTGCTATGACCTGCTGAGCACTGTTCCACCCCTCCTGACTTTACTTCATGTCTTGTGGTCTGTCTGTCTTGGTACAGCGCCTCCCTTTCAGGCATTAAATACACTCAAAAAGATGGTAATGTCTTGTGAGTTGACAAAAGTAAAATTTCATATTGCTGAATTGTAAGAATGCAAAGTTTGCTTTTGCGCCCAGATAATTATGTCTCTTCGTGATATACAGCACATTTTTTCTGCTACAGCAATGTTATTCAACAACCCCATCCATAGCTTTTACAGCAAACATTGCAGTGGTACTTCAGAGACTGGTAAAGCAGCATGCTGAAGGAGTGAGGCTGCGACGCTTATATTTGCATCTGTTTCTTTTACCATCTGCATGCCAAAGCAGCTGGCCATCCAGTACTTCAAGCCAACATTGTGGGTGCGAAACAAAACTTGAGCCTTTGCTTCTCCGCTGGGCCTCGAAACGCTGCCAACACATTCTCCACTGAATGAATGCCAAAGTGAAGGGCATCTGTTTCCTCTCCAGTCTGTTTAGGTCACAGAAAAGGGCATCGATTAAAAGCTTTTGTTGTATAAGTGCCGTGTTGCCATACGCTTTTTAATGTGCGACGAGAAAATTGGAGATCTGGCAAGTATACCCATGATACTGTACAGTTCTCCCCTAAAACACAGCTACAGTGATGAACATTTTTATTACACTTTGAGGGTATTCTTGGGAGGCTGCTCAGTGGGGATTGTTGATGTTCATCAGATACCCAAAGGGGACCTTCACTTTGTGTACTTCACTCCAGCTTGGTTAACCCTTGCTCCTTTGGCCATCCATGGCACACATTCACCCTGTGCTGCACTCACCCATGTCAAACTACACCACTTCAGTCCGGTGGATTATCTCAAGTTGTTTTATTACTTTTATGCAAAGTGGTGTTTTTCATGAAAAATGATGGGAGAAAGGAGTCCATTCATTATATGACAGATCTAGGTTGGGCGCTTGTGAGTATGTTCCTGCATGATCAATCATGTTGGTCCCCAACCAGGGGTCACCAAAATATACCGCGCCTCGGCCTGCTTTGGAGCATTCAGGTTCGACAAATGATCTAGCATTTCATTTTTGGTGGTGCCCTAGTACAGTTGAAATTGCATTTATTCAGTGTGAGCTCCTTTTAAAACATGTCACATTAGCGTAAAAATGGCTGCACCTATACACTGGATTGAGCCTCATACTTGAGCTGCATTGACAGGCAACAACACCCCCACCCCTTATCCCTGGCTTTTCATGATTGCGCAGATGAAAGAGAAATGTAAAATATGTTTGCCCCAACCAAGGCACTGTTCCCTCTTCCTGGACATCATTATCACTATAAAGCTTTTGCAAACTAAGGCCAGAGATAATTGGACAGCAAGTCCTTTTGATATTGTCTGTTTTTTTAAATTATATCTTTTTTAATGACAACTGTCTTTCATGCTTGTACATTTTGTTTTTGTTATCCATTTAGGCTCGGTAATAAATAGCACATGATTTAAAGAATGTGAAAGCCACAACAAAACCGTGACATAGTCAGCCTGCTAAAAGTGACTTTTGGCATACTCTCTGGACTTAGCATGTGGCTTGTCTTGCCTCGAGAGGCATTCATCAAGTGTTTTGTTGCTCACAAATTCAGACCAACTATGTCTTTCATGCAATGTTTTGACCCAGCTTGTGTCTTGTCATGCGGTCGCATGCGCTGGGTGACAACTTCACAGCAAGCGCGTCGTTGGTTTGTAGCTCCCCATTTTCTGTTTACTCTGGAATGGTTCATTTCTTGAAGCCCACCAAGGTTCATCATCATGGAAGAAACATGTGTTCCATTGGCCACGATGCAACATTTTGAGATTTCTGGCTGTTGATGTGCATTTTAAGAGACAATAGTGACTGTACTATTGTACAAGACAGCATGACCAAATAGATTGTGATTGAACTTGTTATGGACATAAGCATCCATCACCTTCGGTGTTTATACATGGCTTGGCTACGGTGTGGGTATTGACAGACTAGAAATAAACACCCATCCTCCCTAAACCACATAAGGAAGTCTCCTTATGTGGTTTGGAATCAGCCGCATGCTGTTCACATTGCAGTGTGCTTGCTCACTTGTCCGGCCCTTTTTGTCCACCATGGTCATTGCCACCAATGTGAAAGTTTCAAAAAGTGACTGACGGGTTGCATGCTAGTGTGTTGCTAATGTTTATAATGCATTGCCCCTATACTGTAAATTGTTGTAAATTCTGTAGTTTGCGTTGCTTTCTATTCAATTTAGTTTGAAATGTGAAGACTTGAAAGGCTCTCTTCTGACATGAAAGCACCTTAAGTTGATTAGGACTCAGCTTTGAACCTTCACTTGAAACAGATTTAACATGGCTGTTCTCAAAACCCATCCACAAAAGATGAAGGGAATAAGATGAATACACAAGTTTGTATTGGAGGCATAATAACCCCCAAGAGTGTTGCCATGTGTGTGTGTGTGTGTGTGTGTGTGTGTGTGTGTGTGTGTGTGTGTGTGTGTGTGTGTGTGTGTGTGTGTGTGTGCGCCCGTACCCGTACCCTTGTCCGGGTGATGTTCCAGTGTATGACAGTTGACCCCGGGATGCCAGTGGCCAAAGTCTAGGACTTGACTAAAAGAATATTGTAGATATGGACGGTCCTGCCTGAGATGTGATGTCAGGCCAATTCAGTGGCCTGTTGATTCTCTTCTCGTATCTGATATGAAATTACTTTAGGATGGCAAACCTATCATCCAAGTGTCATTTAACAGTCGAAACAGACAAATGGAGATGAAATATAACCTTGTGTTCCAGATCAAAAACATGGGCAAATGTCACACTGCGTTTATCAAACCAAAGTTGATTTCAGTCTGGACCGATGCGCAGCAGCTGTCTGGAGACTGACTAGGAGACCGCAAGACATCAAACGCTGCGCATTCTGAAAGTCTGATCCTCTCCTGCCTGAATTGTTCACAGTGGTCACATTTGATCAACAAACTGACCTGCTAGTATTTAATTCTTTAGCTCGTCATTTCATTCTTTGATGGAAAGATGTCCTTTTGACAGTTTGCAGTGGACCAGCTGTCACGACATCAAAAACCCCCTCGCCCGAGTTTGTTCTTGGATCTGACTCACTTTTGTCTCATTTGGATATGATGAGCGGTACATAGATTGGGCGGATGGTTTTAGTACCTTGATTTGATTGCCTTCTTTTTTACCATTTTTGACAAAAATTCCGAATTCTTTCTTTGCCATTCTTCAACACCAATGCATATAAATAAGCACTGGTGAAAAATACAGATTTTAAACACTTTCTTAAGCCTTGATATTGATTTAGTCAAGACACGTGGTCGTGTTCATCACAGGAATGTCAAATGTTAGTAGCGTCTTCGTTTACTCTTAAATTATGAATCCATGCATGTCAGTTTTATGTCACATTGCATGTACGTCTCATGTTGTTATGTTCTGTGCTCCTTCCAGACACACATATCCAGATTACCACCTGGGACAGTTCCTGGTCAGTCCTTGGCCATCGAAGGAGGTGTTTGTCGCCTGATGAACACGGTGGATTGAGTCTCTATCTTCTTTGTTGTTTGGCTTCTCAAGCAATACTATCCCCATAGTGCAATCTGATGCGTGATGCTGGAAACAATAAGCTTGGGTGGCTTACATTTTGTTTGTGCACTTGCAGGACTTCCATATGCACTTGGATTATACTTGATGCACTGTTGCCTTGATATGCCACATTTGATTTTTTTTCCTTTTTACTGTAGATAAGCTACGATTTTGAGGTGAACAGGGTGGATGTCATTTTTTATTGCTTCACCAGTGAAACTATTTTGAAGGGATTTCAATACAAAATCTAATTTAGTTAAAACATGTTTTCCAAGCATGATCGATGGAATTATGCACATTGGAAAATTCCTGCTACGAAAGACAACTGTTAATTGTGAATAGTGTCATTATGTCTGAATGTAAAATAATAATATTATTACTCTGATGAACACATTCAACATCTATGTAGTCTCACACACATCGTCAAACCATGTTGGACAGTAAAAATAAATAAATAAATAAATCGTATGCTTGGTTATTAAGATCCTTTACAAACAGCATCGTTTATTCACAAATCACTGCATGCGCATCACCAAGAGTGCAGAACTGCATGTATGCACTTCCAGAGCTATGCTGATACTGTAGTACTCAGGTAGAATTTCAAGCTACAGCCAAGCCAACCATAAATAACTCCTATAGATACCGTGAGAGGCATATATTTTGTCGTTACGAGAGAAGGGGTAAACTAATGATCCAATTTAAGCTTTCTAAAAGCATATTTAAGTGGTGCTAGGAAGTTTGACTTGCAAAAGTAAAGTCATGTTTCTGTTAGGATTCTTTATTAGTTATTGTTCAAGTCTCAAGACAAAATGGTGCTTGTATTTTGAGAAGGTGTTGTAAAACTGTACGAAATGCAGAACATCCTGATATGTGTGCAGCTTTCTACAGTGCTTCAGAAATGAATAAACTTTTATATTACCACGTCACTGTGTCTATCTTGAGAAACTTCAGGACTTGAGACATTTTCTTGGAATTGGACTGTTTCAATTCTGCCATATGCAGCTATTTGGAGAACTGACTTTGTTTGCCCTGTGAAACTGTTTTATTCCCGTCAAAAATGTATAGTCTCGGAATAAATTGCATGCTGGTTGGAAAAGAGAACTCGACAGTCGCCAGCATGTGCTGAACCTCATGGCTGAAGTGTGTCAAGCAGCCCCAATTTTGGACATTTAAGTATTATAACCTTTCATTCTTTCACGCTTTTTTTTTTTTTTTAAGGTTTCATGTTTAAGTTTCCAACTTTCCAGCCTACAGATATGAATGATTTATCGTGGGTTGTCAAAGAAAAACACTTAAGACTTCAAAGGATATGAGATTAAAGATGCATGAGTTTGATGGGGTCAAATGTCAAACCCATCGTTTTTGGGGTTTTTTTTTCCTGTTTTTTACTGTTTCCAAGGAATTTTCAGTTTTCCGATAACGGCTTTGCAGGGAGTGGATGGGTCCAGTTCCCAACTTTGAATTTGTGTCCGTATCCATTTGAGCACTTGAGTTAGATACCACTTTTTTCAGACCGAGTACTTAACATTTGAGTACTCAACGGATACTTGAGAAAGCCATTCAGTCTTTCAATTACGATGAAAATGTTTGACTACAATCCAATATTGTGAAGGGACACAACGTAGCAACTTTCCATGATTGTGGCATACATTTTAAGCACAGCACCTTTTAAGTCAGAAGTTGTCATTATTGACATTTTAACATCCAACTGTATGTTTCTAAACTACCCTGTACCACAAGGTTGTGTGGTGCCTTAGTATGAACATTAGGGGGCACGATGTAAAAGGAGTTAACTGCATTTTTGCAGCTCTGCTTGACAAAGTAAACAGAATAAATCCCATAAAATCAACAAATAAATCATTGTAACCGCATGGTCATATAGTGTGTTACCTAAAGCATTCCCATACAAATTCCCCCAATAATGTTTTAAAAACTATCCACACAAATGTCACATTAACTGCGACACAGATTCATCTAATAACAATTAGGTCAAGTTGTTTCAAAACATTACATGCTAAAATACAAAACACTATATGAACTCCTAATTATCAACAATTCCACTCCGTCAAAGAAACACAACTAACTACTGTGTATGCTCACAAAACACTGCTTGCTAGACCGGCACCGCAATTGGCGGGGCAGCAAATTCCATTGCCACGCGAGCAGATTAGGAAGCAAAATTTGCGGTCGCCCAAAAGTGTCATCATCCGTGTCCTTAAAAGTATTTCCACAAGAACACAGCTGACATGCCTCCTGGCCGAGAGCTTTATGTCAGATTAGTATTGTGGTATTGATGTGTAGTATCGGAGAATTTTTAAAGACACCGATACTATCGAGACATACATTCATGGCAGATACCACTATTGGTATCAACGTGAGTGCACCCATAAATTATTTTTTAATATGTTAATTAGTAATGTTCACAAATCTATTAAATGTGATTTTGGCAACAGAGATGTTTCTTTTTCCCCAAATTCTACACGCTCCTATACTTGTACATTAACATTGACTTCGACCACTGGCAGTTTGGTTTGAAAGTGTAAGAAATCGCACTTCTGTGAGATCACCGACAGCAAAATGTAGCTGACAGGTCACAAGAAGTGTCACAAATGTGTTTGTGTTTCCTCCCCAGCCTTCTGACCCTGGTTTGATCCTGCAAGCGCATCTAAAAAGAGACGGTTGTTACCTTTCCCCTCGCCCAGACTCTCACCAGTCACCATTAGCTTGATTATGGGCTATTACAGAGCGCCCACTTTTCATCAGAGCTAATCTCCGTTGCCGGGAGACCCTCAAGCAAATTCATCTTGGAAACCTTGCCCTTCAAGCATGAACCTGCTCTGCCCCGAAATCCCCTTTTGCTTTGAAAAGGGATCCTGGATCTTTAAAAAGTGGACAAAGTCCTGAGCCATTCAAGGTGTATCCAATGCCTGGTGCCTCAGCAAGGCTCTTAAATGCAAAACAGACGGTGGAGCAAATAAAGATCAAAGGCAGCAGGCCAGGCTGCTGTCCTCACACGCCAAACGCCACTGTCAGAATGAATCACTACTACTCGCCTTCCGTGCTCATGCAGCTTCACCCCTGCCCAAAATCTCCCACCTCAAGAGATGCCAACCATCTTGTCACTGTCACTGTTTCACATCCACACACAGGGTCAACATTCACTGTGTACAGTCTGGTGATTTCTTTTGTAGTCAAAATTGACCCTCAGGAGGAAGGGAGGTCTTACCAGAATGAGTGTCAAGTTATTACCTTTAATTATTTTCATGCACAATGGATTTTAGGTTTCGTGAGATGAAGAAGCAAGCCGCTCGGTTTCAAGTACTGGTAAAGAAAAGGTACATCTAAAAATGTGATGTTTTTTTTTTTTTTTTTTTGTCACTCGTTTTATTTCCAAAAGTGAAAACCCTATATAGATTCATACACAGAATAAAATATTTAAAGCCTTCATTTCATTCAAGTTGACTTAAAGCTGCAGATAGTGAAATCACAAATAATCGATTGATCTATCTCTGAAATTTTGAAGACATTGCAGATGATGATATACTTAAAAAAATACATATGTACATGCATACATACATATATTTATCTACATATATGAGGGGTGCATTGAACCATTCATACAGTGGTCACAGTTCGGTGCACACGATGCTGAAACAGCCCATTTCAACAACTCTAACCTACTCGCAAGCTCATTGTTGATTGGCACCAAAAGCTGCCTGTGGAAATTGTGACTGTCTTCACTATAAGTACACTTCCACAACTTGTAGTCTCTGCAGGCCATTGAACGATACAACCCCTGACAAAAGTTAAGGAATCACCGGTCTGGGTGCTCATTCAGTTCAATTTTGTAGAAAAATAAAAATGATCACTGACATGACACAAACGAAAATAATTTCAAATTTCCCTAAGAAACACAAAAATAAAATCAGGAAAAGAAAGGTTTAGTCAGTACCATTTACATGTTTTGACCATGCAGAGAGAAAAAAATTCAGGGGAAAACATGGAAACACCTGTCAATTTCTATTCCCCAAACTAACACCTGCATCAGATTAAATCTGATCATTAATCTGCAGTTAAATCAGGAATGATCATATTTTGGAGAGCTGCTGCACTAAGTGTACTAATATGAATGTAATACTAAATCATGTCACAGGCAGATGTCCAGAAGAGAGTCAGTGACCCCCTCCACAAGGAGGATAAGCCACTTATAATTACAAAAACCTTTGGTTGCATCCTTGAGATGATTGTCAAGCAAAATCCATTCAAGCCACTCTGCAATGATGCAGTAGTTTATGCAAGAGGAGGCCCAACCAAATGTTGAGTGTATAAAAATTAAGATAATTTTCAGAAACTGACAAGCAGTCTAGACTCAGACTGGATGGAGTGTGGATCCCACAAATGCAGACTCAGATAAACGGTGATAACAAAAGAGGTTTACTTAAAGAAAAGCAAGAGACTGACAAAGTAGTCAACAAAAAGCACTGGCGACAAAAAAACAGGAAAACCAAATGAGAACAGAAAGCGCTTGCCAAATACAAGAACAGAATGATCACCGAGAATTACACAAAACAAAATGAGGTTAGGTCAATCACATGAAACCTAGAACAAATACAACTATTGAACAAATATTCACAAACAAAAATATTCTATGATGTGGAAAACAACTAGGAACAAGAAATCTATAAAATAGCATCGGTGTGAAAGCTTTGAACAAGAGCAATAGTTCCTACAAGGGCGACAACAAGTCCGAGTCCTTAAGTAGGCTGCCACTTGATTGCCTTGATCAGGCACAGGTGCATCGCTGAAGGGTAACGCCCCCGCACTCCAGCTAGGGCTGAAACAAAGAAAAAACAAAACAAAACAGAGCGCAACCTGACACAAGCATCCATCCATCCATCCGTTCATCCATTTTCCGATCCACTTTATCCTCACAAGGGTCGCTGTAGACACAAACAGAATGACTTAACAAAAACCACATATTCTGGAAAGTTTCAGTAATGCAGAGTGGGTGCGCGCTCCGCTTCCCCAAAAAACTGTTGTCACCGAAATGAACAGCCAAAACAACAGTTGTGAGTCAAAAATGAAAACAGTCTAACACAGCCAATCAAAAGACAGATCATGTCACGCTGCTCTTTCGGGCTTCCACTGTTTATTCAGCTGTTCTCACCTTCCATCCAAGCAATTAGCCCCACCCGTGTTGTACTGCTCAGACAGAATGGGTGGAGGAAGGTCCTGATCAGATATTCCAGATTAGAACACAGACCTTTTCATTTATGGTGGAGTTAAGACCATGTGGTATTGTGGCCCAGATGCACCAAGAAAGTAGCAAAGGGAGTGTGAGTGGATAAAAATTACACAACTCCATAACGAGTTGCTAACTCAGTCATCCCCTACTTTACAAGAACCCCAACATTGAAATTAAGCAGGCCCAAAGACACCACATGGACATTAAACAATAGTTTGTTGTTTTAACGAGAGAAATGATCTGGAGAAGTTTGGCTTGGGTTTTTCCCCTTGTGCAAAGGAAAAAAAATGTTCGACATGTATTGGTTCTCAACAGAAATAGAGGGTAAAATACCAACAATCATATCTTGGAATTTCTTAATGAGCCCTTTCAGATCCTTAACAATATACCACTAATATGATGCTTTGAATCCTTTGAAATATACAAGAGAAGTATCCTTAAAATAGTATCACAGAAAGAACCTCCCGTGACGCCCCACAACCCAAAGCAGTTTTCTCTCTCGTTTTTAAAATAGCCTACTGGTGTGCATGAACGATACCCTTTTCTTGCTCGGCGGTTCCTTTAAATTGCTTTTTTGCATTTACTTTGAGGTGAATTGGCAGATTTGAGTCGTTATGTCAGCGTAATAGCCATTCTTTTACATGAGTGGAGTATGTTTACTGGGGCCAAGAAAGGCTTAACAATAAAAAGAATCATCATAAAAGTGTTTTGCAGCGTAACCAGAGCAACACAATATCTGAAAGTGAGTCCAACGGCTCTGTAGTCGGAATCTTATTGTATTTATTTTCACCAAATTATGTGTTAGGTCTGGGCTGCAGAAATAAAATTCATGAACTGTGTCACAGAGGTACTGATTTCACAATGTTTATTATTGAGGTTGTACTTTGGGGTAGTGTAGAACCGCTTCTAAAATTGTTTGTAAGAGCCGTTTAATATTTGGACCTTCTTGTGTTTTGAATTGTGGTCACCAAAACATTAAAATACACCTGAGTATGCGCGCAGTTCAGTTCTATTCCACTGCCACTGACGGACACTCTCTCAATGTGAATGATCATGCATTATTCTAAAAAAAGAAAAAAAAAAAGCTTGTGTATTGTGAGTATACCTAATATTGTGGCCAGTGAGTGTATTTCTAAATAAAGACAAACACGTTAGCTCTTAATGGCCTGTGCAGCAGATGGCCTGCTATAGATAACGATCCAAGCTATGTACTGTAATCTTAGCTTCAAACGATGCTGTAACCGAGGAAGGACGGGACACACAAAAAGAATACTTTTACAGGCTTTGGGCCTGATGATAAATAAGTTTCAAGCTTTAGAGAATTACATCTTAATTATAGTTCGAGAAGCTGCATTGTTGATCAATATCTGTGGTCAAGTGGTGCACATTGAAGTGTGTGTAGACGAGCAAGTAAGCGTCATGGTAGTGAGGAAGGAGTCTGCTGCATTGTAAACACGAAGATCATGTCACGCTGCTCTTTCGGGCTTCCACTGTTTATTCAGCTGTTCTCACCTTCCATCCAAGCAATTAGCCCCACCCGTGTTGTACTGCTCAGACAGAATGGGTGGAGGAAGGTCCTGATCAGATATTCCAGATTAGAACACAGACCTTTTCATTTATGGTGGAGTTAAGACCATGTGGAGACAGATCATGTCACGCTGCTCTTTCGGGCTTCCACTGTTTATTCAGCTGTTCTCACCTTCCATCCAAGCAATTAGCCCCACCCGTGTTGTACTGCTCAGACAGAATGGGTGGAGGAAGGTCCTGATCAGATATTCCAGATTAGAACACAGACCTTTTCATTTATGGTGGAGTTAAGACCATGTGGTATTGTGGCCCAGATGCACCAAGAAAGTAGCAAAGGGAGTGTGAGTGGATAAAAATTACACAACTCCATAACGAGTTGCTAACTCAGTCATCCCCTACTTTACAAGAACCCCAACATTGAAATTAAGCAGGCCCAAAGACACCACATGGACATTAAACAATAGTTTGTTGTTTTAACGAGAGAAATGATCTGGAGAAGTTTGGCTTGGGTTTTTCCCCTTGTGCAAAGGAAAAAAAATGTTCGACATGTATTGGTTCTCAACAGAAATAGAGGGTAAAATACCAACAATCATATCTTGGAATTTCTTAATGAGCCCTTTCAGATCCTTAACAATATACCACTAATATGATGCTTTGAATCCTTTGAAATATACAAGAGAAGTATCCTTAAAATAGTATCACAGAAAGAACCTCCCGTGACGCCCCACAACCCAAAGCAGTTTTCTCTCTCGTTTTTAAAATAGCCTACTGGTGTGCATGAACGATACCCTTTTCTTGCTCGGCGGTTCCTTTAAATTGCTTTTTTGCATTTACTTTGAGGTGAATTGGCAGATTTGAGTCGTTATGTCAGCGTAATAGCCATTCTTTTACATGAGTGGAGTATGTTTACTGGGGCCAAGAAAGGCTTAACAATAAAAAGAATCATCATAAAAGTGTTTTGCAGCGTAACCAGAGCAACACAATATCTGAAAGTGAGTCCAACGGCTCTGTAGTCGGAATCTTATTGTATTTATTTTCACCAAATTATGTGTTAGGTCTGGGCTGCAGAAATAAAATTCATGAACTGTGTCACAGAGGTACTGATTTCACAATGTTTATTATTGAGGTTGTACTTTGGGGTAGTGTAGAACCGCTTCTAAAATTGTTTGTAAGAGCCGTTTAATATTTGGACCTTCTTGTGTTTTGAATTGTGGTCACCAAAACATTAAAATACACCTGAGTATGCGCGCAGTTCAGTTCTATTCCACTGCCACTGACGGACACTCTCTCAATGTGAATGATCATGCATTATTCTAAAAAAAGAAAAAAAAAAAAGCTTGTGTATTGTGAGTATACCTAATATTGTGGCCAGTGAGTGTATTTCTAAATAAAGACAAACACGTTAGCTCTTAATGGCCTGTGCAGCAGATGGCCTGCTATAGATAACGATCCAAGCTATGTACTGTAATCTTAGCTTCAAACGATGCTGTAACCGAGGAAGGACGGGACACACAAAAAGAATACTTTTACAGGCTTTGGGCCTGATGATAAATAAGTTTCAAGCTTTAGAGAATTACATCTTAATTATAGTTCGAGAAGCTGCATTGTTGATCAATATCTGTGGTCAAGTGGTGCACATTGAAGTGTGTGTAGACGAGCAAGTAAGCGTCATGGTAGTGAGGAAGGAGTCTGCTGCATTGTAAACACGAACCGTGCACTTGGCCCGCTGTGGCGTACAGTTAACTGGAGGAATGAGCACGCTATGAATGGCTTCCTCTGTGTGACAATGGCTGCAGCTGGTCAGAGGTCCCTACTTTCGACAGGCTGCACTGTGTGTGTATATGTGCGCTACAAAAATTATACTGGAATGTGACGATACTCCAAAGACAAAAATAATTCAAGAGGCTCTTTCAGTAGACAAGCCTTGAAAGAAATCCCATCAAAAGGAGGCACTAATGTGATGCAGTGGATCAAACAGATGAAAGCCATTTGCAATGGTTAGATCCTATTGGCAAAGTTGAGATGATACAGACTTTTTTTCCCCCCAAAATGAAAGCTTGTGTTAAGTTCTGGGAGAAGAAAGAAAATTGGATGGTCTGTTCAACCAGTTTCCCTGCTTTGAAAAAGTATTTATACCACTTGAACATTTTTACATTTTTTTGACCTTACAAAATAATCTCGACTGTATTTTGCTCAGCATATGAGAGCATATAAAATCTCAATAATAACAGTGAAGTTTGTGTTTGTCCATCCATCCATTCTTTAGTGTGGCAAAATGTGAAAAAGTTTAAGGGGGATGAATATATTTCAAGAACATTTCCTGCAGATCCACGGACTAATAAGAAACAACACAGAGATCAACATTTTATCGTTTTATTTCAACATTTATAATCTGCAAATTATTGTTTTCATAATATTGCACTCACACACATTCTTGACTCCTATTATGGTTTATTTCAGAATTCGAGCCAGAACCTTGATTGCAAGAATGAGAGACAAGTCATAGATGACCAATTCAGAAATAGACTTCTAAAATAAATACTTTACAGAGACAATCCATACTTTTTACAATGGGCGTCTTCCTCAGAGAGACAGCGGGTACAGTCACAAATTACAGCTGCAATGTGCGTACTTCATAAACATATTCACAAGCTTACATGAGATGAGAACCCGGATATTGCCAGTGACCAAAATAGCATAAATCTGTTCCCGCATCCTCCCACTCGAATCAACAAACTGTATTCCTGAAGGATTCCCTTATTCTCCAATCACAGATGTTGACCACGCATACTTTTTCGAGGCAAACCTTGAAACAGTTTACATATCTAAGCTACTTTTTATTTTTCCCTTTAAAAATAGAAAGTCCCTTTATTGAAGAATGGCACTGACACCGAAAGAATCCCACCTCACAGGTATATTTGAAAAAGTTGTTAAGATGGCACCTGATTGAGTGAACAAATGTTATTGGCGTCAAATGAAAATGGTCTCATCTGTTGTAGGTCTTCTTGATGCAGAGCACCAGTTACGTGTTATGCCTCACAACCTCAACTTGTGAAAACAAATTGTTGGCGTCACCATGATGGATCTCGCTCCAAATTCAAGGCTAGAATTCCCTTGCTTCTTCAAACTGCTTGTGGTAATCCTCTTCCTGAGGGTTGTCGCGACACTTTTGTCCGTTGTTTGGTGGTCTTGCCTCATTATAGCGACTCCAGTCTCCTTTGCATATGATCCAGGGCAAGATGTCCACTTTGTAGTGTAGGTCAGCCGAGAACTCCGTACTGATAAGATTGGGTGTTCCGGCGCCTTTGCCTCGTGTAATGAGCTTCATGTTGTCATCGTAGCAGCAGTGCTGTGCAGCCAGTGTGGTGGACTCCAGTGTCAGTATGGAGCGAATGCAGTAGCGGGCCGTGGGCTTATAGATGTCCAGTTTCTCTTTTGGCCCGCTGGCATCTTTCCAGCGGAAATATCTGCGCGAAGGAGCGTCGTGCACATTGGCAGTGCTATACGCTACGTCGGTTGGGTATGAACAAGGGCAGCTGGGAAGGTCATTGGCCACCTTAGTCATGTATTTCTTCAAGAAGTCGCTCTTGCAGTTCATCCATCGCTCGCAGCTGTCTGTATCTAGAAAATATGGAGACACTTTAAATCGCTGAATCTTGTTGCAGTAGTGGAAGATAAAAACATTAAGTACATATAATGTTACAGTGCGAGACCGCAACATAGAATTGATGAAGTGATTCTGACAGAGTGGGAACATTCAAATGACGGATGGACGGAGTACTAAAAGAGTAGCGAGAAACATACCAACACCAAAGAGCTCAGTGGCATTGAAATCATCTGTTCCTGCAAGCAGGCTCACTTCAGTCGCTGCTGTCTTGAAGGCATCTTCAATACCTAAGTAAAAGGTGAAACAGATTATCTACTGGCCTTTAATACTGAATGTACAGCGTTGACCCCGGCATTAGGCAATGTAAAGACAGCCAATACAAGAGCAAACTAAAAATAAGGACTTTATTCGAATTTTTTTCTCTCACATGTACAGTTCTAATAAAGTGCCCAGCGAGTGTGAAGTTATCAAGTCAGCCCGATAATGCTGACATCAAGTATTTACCTGGACAGTTTGGCATATCACATGTTCTGGACTCAGTGGCAGTACACGCGTAACCACAAGACCTGGTTCTCTTCTGGTTGCCATTTCCACAGGTGACACTGCACAGTGACCAGTTACTCCAGTCCCCCTCCCCATCCATGTAGTCTGAATTGGAGAGAAAATGATGAGAACGCTGATGTAGGCCACATGCTGAACTTTAACTCTATTAGCTTGCCTCACTAAGACTTTGTATTAAGTTGGGTGCCACATGAGAGGGGAAGTGCGGTGTGGGTTCAAGATTCTTTTTTTTTCCTTTTTTTTCCACGGAAAAAAAACTTCCCAGATGAGCTTTTCTGTGTGAATTGTGTTGTAACAACTCATGGATGAATGTTATACAAATAATGCCATGGCAATGAGCAGCATGCGCATGTGTGTGTGCGTTGAGTCAGTGAGTGGAGTAACAGACTAGAATTAAGCAAATTCCACCAATGATTTAAGACATTTAGGTCTGCGTTTCCAAGTAGAGGCACACCCTGGCCACCATTTAGTTGCTCTATCCGTGATTCATCCGATTGAAAATGGAAAGTGAATTTGCA
The DNA here is from genome assembly GCF_001891065.2 of Hippocampus comes. Classification (NCBI taxonomy): domain Eukaryota; kingdom Metazoa; phylum Chordata; class Actinopteri; order Syngnathiformes; family Syngnathidae; genus Hippocampus; species Hippocampus comes. The sequence goes on from NW_017805277.1 coordinate 3,157,093, forward strand.
AGAAATCCTCTTTAAGTCCAATTATCGTTGAGCACATGGCGGTAATGGGCATACATGGAAACGGTTAGACTCGCCTCTTCGACTGCCGGAGTCCATCTGAGCAACCGCATGCAAACACAGATCTCACTGACATGCTTGTCTGGAACGCAGCGCTCCATCAATGAGGAGAATTAATGTGGGCATGTTGGGATGGAAGTATTTCTGGCCAAGGTCCAAACCCTCTTATGGACTACACCCCCACCACTTGCCATCTGCCGCTCGTTATAAGCAGATAGACACCCAGTGTTCCTTCTTTGCCCTTTCACTGGCACATTAGACAGCAAGTGAGACCCGAGACCACATTTGAATACTGTTGTAATAATTCCTAAATTTGGAATCAGCAACTTGTTGCTTGAGGGATGTCAGTTCCTTCCAAAGTGCTGCTGAGTGGCCCTCAAGCAAGGTACCGAAAGCCCAGATGCATAGGACATGAGCGCCCGTTTAACTCTTCACATTCAACGGATCTTGTTTCTGCAAGCGTGTATTTCTGGCCTATGTGCAAAATCAATTTCCATATAAGAAAGTACTGATAGACAATGGTAAATTGTTCGGATATTGCTGACAGTATAGCAATACATCGTATACTGTTTATATAGAACACAGACTGCGTTTCACCAGGAAGATTAATCCATCAGTACCAGGATATATGATCAACTTTGATATTCTTGTCATTTTGTGGGTTTGTTTTTTCCCGAATCGGTACATATATGTCATGTTTCCGGAAAGTTCCAGACAGCATTGGGAGAGAAAAAAAATCCTGGAACCGTGCCTTATACTCTCCAGAAATTGACCCGCACTGACTTCACAATTCCGAATTCCGAGTTTAAATCTCAGAGAGATCTGAAGATCGGCCAGTTCCCTGCCTGTTTGTGTCACTGAAGTAAAGGATAAAACGAGAGTTGACGACAGTGATAACCTAGAAACATTAGACATGGACATGGGTTTGACAGGAAGATACTGTAAAGTCACACGCCTAACCGCTTCAGTAAAAGTGAGAGCAGATGAAGTGACATTTTCCACAGCAGCCACATTCTTGTTCCACCGCATTGGTTTGGGCATGCTATGACTTGGACTGAAAGCATACTGCACGACAGTGAGTGTAAATCCTTCCACAGCTGATTTATGTGCGGGGTTACTCTTGGAGAGTCTTTTGGGGGGTGTGGCAGCCCAATAGTGCTTTTGGCAACCATTCCTGTCGCTCAGCTTTGATGATAAGAAGCATTTAAATGGTGTCACCTAGCGAGCTCGACACTGTGGAGGAATCTGTCTCATAAGGGTGTTAAAAGCTTTCAAGCAAGAGCTGCCAAAAGCCTGTCTGGGGATAGCAGCACTTGTTATGGTGACAGCCTGAATCAGCAAATCTGTAAATTATAGATTTTACATCAAACCATGGCCAAATGCGGACATGCTAGACCATGAAATTCACTGTAAATATTCTTTGTCAAAGCCGCTGATGTGCTTCTCACCATATTCCGTTTGGGGTTTGCCTCTGTCTCCTGTGCCTCCTCTCCGGTCCCAGTCCACCGGCGGCCTCAGGAAGTTACTGTCCTCGCCACCGCTGTCATGCTCCTCCGCTTGAGTGGTGGAGGAAGTGCGAGGCCACCAGTTTCTCCAGTTAGGAGAAGCCCAGTTGGGTTTATTCTCCTTGCGGTGGCCTTTTTCTGGCTCGTGTGCCTCCAATCCATCCACAACCTCAATTGTCACCTTCCATAAAAAGAAGAAAGGCAGTTTCAGAATCATGCTGACTTCTCTTTTCTTGGTAGGTGGCAGGAGCTCAATCTGTAAGAATTTGATCTGGGCGTCGGACAGATGCTGGTTCAAGAACAGAGGACCCAGTAGATGGAGCGTGAACATTCGGGCTTGTTGCGACCGCTCCCCAATCTCGCCAATGAGATTGCACAATGTCATTCAAGGTGAAAATGTAATTTCCCCTCAGGCGAATCTTATTAAAGTTTCCTCTCCTCGACCAAACGGGTCAACTGGGTGCAAAGAGGTGACACCTCCTGATCGCCATGTCCCCCCATCCCCAACTTCCCTCCCCCTTTCTGTACAAACACATGTGCCTCCCAGATGAGCTAGGACCAGCACCCTTGCCCCTCAGCCACCCTCCCACCTCACTGGCTCTCTCCACCTAAACACAAAGTTCAAAGGGCCCCTCAGCCTCCTCCAGACCATGAAAGCCAGATGAATCCCAGGATCAAAGATCCCCGCCTCCTCCCCCTCTTCTCCCACAGCCTCACGCCCTTGCTCGATTGGTGGCTCCTCTCTCTTCCCACATCTTGAGACGCTAATACACTTTGTTCGCCCTCGGACTTAGTGGCGATGCTCGCAGGAAAATGAAGGGACCCCCTTGCTAGATTAAAACAGGAGAATCATTTCAACATAGCGGTGGTTAGCTGGCCATCTGCACCCAGAGGAACTTATGGATGAGGCCTCGCCACAAATTTACATAAGCCGCCAGCTGTCTTCCTGCATGAGGCTGAGCAGCGGGGTATTGCTGGCAAATGTCTGCCTTTCAGTTGTCATTATGATGGACATGAGACCTCCAAGTCTACCCTTAACTTCACTCCATCCCAGGAAGCGGGATAGAGGGGGAGGCAGAGGAAGGCACGGAAGAAAGGGGGGTCAGTGATGTGCCCCAAACTATTCTCCATCTTCCTGCTCACTCTTCCTGTCCTGACTGCTTGGGTAGCCATGTCTTACAAGTCAGTGAAAGCATGAAAGCAGCGGGGCAGGTGCACAGTCACACATGATCACCTGTATGTTGGGATTCTGTCCATTGATATCAGCTTTGGAGAGGTCAGGGAAATTCTGCAAATCCAGGATAAAAGCCCCAGGGCCATCTTTGTGGACGTCAGTGCCAGTGCCTGGCGCCCACGGCAGGGCGGAGGACCGATGGGTAAAGCGACGCTCCGCACCAGACCGCCAGGAGTCTTCAGGAGTCAGTTGGCCCAATGAGCTGCTTTTTGCGTGGATGATGTTCTGCCAAAGGGGAGAAAGGAAAATATTTTATTGGTTTGTGAAGCCCTGAAACAAGACAGTTTTACTATCCTTTAAACGTCAGGTGTGAGTGAGAAAAACAACCTCAGAATTTGTGACTTGGCATCTGCACATCGAACAATATTAGGCTGATCTCCCATGTTGACAAGACATTCATGTGGACATTACCAATGCCATAAATATCTCTCAACTGTGTGAGCTCCAAACAGCGGAGCCAGAAATTGTAGTCTGCTTCAGCCAAAACATAATCTGCCTAAATCATCTGTCTAACAACTGCTTTCAGTGTCTGTTGGACTGAATGCTTATCCTGTTTTAACCCATAGAGAATGGTGATATTTTAACACAGTAATTTGCAGCGCACACGTATATAGCATGCGCCGATGCTGGCCGAGAGACCAACTTGGGTGAAACTGATGGTTTTCCATTGCAGTGTCTGCATTGAAAACCCATTGCAACATTTGCAAAATCATCATTTTGGGTTTCTTGGAACCAAAGGAGTAAGTAGGTGCATTTGCTCAACAGTTACTTCTTAATCGGACAAACGGTCACAGATATGGCGGCACAAAATAGCGCCAAGAAATCATCCCGCACCGTGTTATCTTTGTTTACGCTTCATTTCTTCCACCCCGCTGTTTGTGTGGCTAGGTCTGAAGCCTGAAAACATGGCAACAGTGCTGTACGGTTGCGGTGGCCAGTCACACACAAAGTTTTAGCTCGGCCGCATTGTAGTCACCATAATAGCCTCTGTTGGAGCTATTTGTGTCCAACCAAGGTGCATTCTGGGCCAGTATAGGTACTATGAAATGAGCTTGTACAGCATGGATGGAATGTTTATAAATGTACGTGTACTGTAACTTTTATTCTATTGTGAAGGGAAATGTTCAACTCCATTAAACCAAGCTTACTTTACAAAGAGAGGCAGATAAAAGTAGTGATTTAAAATGATTAGCAATAATTCATTGCATTGTTTGGTCAATTATATTTTGGTGTTGTTTTATAGAATGTGCAGTTAACTTCCAATGGACAGACGGAGGACAAAATGCTGCTTCTCAAGCAGACGAACCTGATGCCAAGAAGAGACTGACGTTTTGTGGTTACAATGTCTTTGCCTTAATACGTATCTCTATAGAGCTGTGTTTACCGTATATTTACTTTATGTCCAAGTACTTGACCTTTTTGTGACAGGAAAACCACAAGTCCTCCTTAACATACTGTATTAGAATTACATCCAGTCTTTCCACACTTCCAGTGAACAACCTCTTATCACTGTCAATACTGTAAGAACGGTCATTTAGATTCTAAATGTGTTGGAATTGGATCCAGATGAGACCTTTAGACTTTAAGTGAGCCTGAATTATCATTCCCATCCCCACAGTAATAACTAGGATGAACCTTCCTTCCTGAATTTTGTACTTTATAAGACACTGTTCAACAGTTTGCAAATCAGAGAGAATAGTTATAGTAACAGTACCGGTATTCTTTTCTACCTTTTTGACAATCAAGATTTCTATTCTGCTGTTAACTGTTTTTCTTCAAACATGAGCAGACTTTATGCTTCCGACGCAACTGCTGTAATTTCATCAAACAAATTGCGTCACAATTGCGTCATGAAACCAAACAAGAGTGTTTGTGGGTTAAATCCTTCATTATCCAGTGTAATCGGAACCAGACGTCATTCTGTTGTCAGATGCTGTGTTACATGTGGCATACAGAGGATCTAATGCCACTTCCAATTCAGATGATCTCATGTCAGACGTTAAAGTATTCCCCTACTTCCCATGCCACAGTCGTGTCGTACCAATGTTTAGCTTTAATACCATAACGCCCTTCGATTTACGCATGGCTCATCTCAACTATTTTGCAGACAGTAAACTGGGCATTTTGGACAGACTGTCAGTTGTTGATGCAAGCTGTAAAAACTTTAAGTAAAAGCAATATTTAGCAAATTTACTGTACAAACTAGATACATGATGGTGGAAAGAGTGCTATGTGTGGCTCTAAAACTTTCTATAAGCACGTACCCCCTTTTTTTATCATTAACATTTCAATATTAAATCAATACAATCAATACAGTTGAGTTGAGAATATTAAATCGATGAAGATGGCAGTGAATTTGAAAATACTGTATTTTATCCTGATATTGATTGCCACCTTTCTAAAATAGCTTTTTTTCTGAAAAAAACACAGACACACAAAAAAAAAACCCAAATATTGAATGTATGTTTAATTTTAGGCACAAAAAAAAAATACTTGAGCCATTATGCTCGGACAATACCTTCATACTATAAACATTCACAAATTATGAGAAACTGTTATTTGAATAGAAATTAACTCCTAAATTATTTTCAAAATATTGTTTTATTTACTTTAGTATGATGTTTTCATTCTCAGGCATTTGGCAATAGACCGTAATTGTGACCTTCAACCTTTTCAGAGTATACTTTTCAATGCCGGAAAAGGTGGACACCAATGTCTCTGTTAATGCAGCATGCTGGAATGCATCATTCTGCATTATTAGGTGTGGAATGAAAAGTATTACAGTCTTATACAAATAACGAAAAGGGTTGTAAACTATTTGAAGGAACTAAAGTAGCTTTAATTCACAAGTACAACTGTGATGGGCCAACCGCAAATTATATACACATTCAGTATTTCAGCAAATAGCCAAAAAGCCGTAGTTGGAAAATATGAGCGAATTACTCATAAGAAAGGAATTACGTCTGAGTTGTGTAACCTCCATCACTTCCTGATCGTGTCAAAATGAGCACCGCTCTCTTTTCCATATGAGCCTCAATGGAAATTGAAAGGAAAAACATGTTGTTTTCTCATTTGTCTTTAATATAGTCCAGAGTCAGAAGCATATTAAAAGTGGTTTAAATAAATAAATATAGAAATAAAATGAAGAAAGCAAAATTCAGGCTACACTCCACTTGCCATCAGTCTCGTGCAATCCTCCTCAATGAGCTGTGCGCTTTAATTTGGAGATCAAAAGTGACACACAGTCCCTCAGTTCATCTGGGCCCCCCAGGGTGTCACCCTCAAACTCTCAAAAGCCATGAATGAACACATGCACACACAAGCCACCCTCCCGCACACCCCCTTACTCTCGCTCCTGTTCTTTTCCCGCTTCCCTTTTTTTCACTTTGTGACGGCTGCTTAAAGGGGCATGACTCCATTTTCAATTGGGAACAAGTCAGGGGGCCATCACCCCCCAAGCCCCCCTCCGGGAGGTTGGCAGGAAATGAAGGCAGTTGCACACTGTGCCAGATGCTTCTCAACACTGCACTCACGTAGGCGGAAAACAAAACGATCTTGCCCTATCACACGAGTCACTCTTTGGGTACATGTGTAATGAAGTACTCATCTAGAAAAAAATACACAAAATAAAATTGGAATTAAAATCTTTAAGATGATTGTTAAGTGCAACAATTGAGGCAATACAGTACGTTTGACTCCAAAAAAGATACAAATCAGGAAACACTGCCGGAGTTCTGTTCCGTAGCCAAGGGGCACTGGGCCGTGCCACAGCATCAATGAACTTCATAGCAGTGCAGCAAATGTGCAAATCTTTTGATTCCTCTCCAAGCTGTCCTTTCTTGTTGCATGAAAAATGTCACCAAAGCCTTTTTTCTTTGAGACATGCAGCTCTGGCGCCGCCATGATACCCATTCTTTTGTTTAGACTCACAAGAGCGTGAGATTTGACCAAGACTTGTGAGCGCCTTGACGAGATTTGGTCGCTGACGGCAGGGAGATGTGTTGCGATGCAACAGATTGCTAGTGAAAGAGGGTCTTTAACCCTCCTGTTAACGTTTGTTCCACAATATCACGCCTCCATTTTAAACGCCAACACCACAGGTGCAGGAAGCCACATTCTGTCATTGGTGCTTCTCTGAATGGCATTTTCAATCTGACACCTTGGAATGACAATGCACCTCCTGGGTTGTGACAAGCCTCTCTCAAAGATTACAAAGATTACATCATCGTCCCCTGTGGTGGACCACTGGAGCATGTCCACACGGTGGAGCATGTATGTGGGCACAAAAAATAACTATAGCAGATAAACTCTTTCATTTGTATATTCATTGATTTTAACACGGCTAAAAATATTGATGACAGAGTGAAGAAAAAGCAAAGGACATTTTCAAAAGGATGTGAGTAGTTTGTGCTATATATATTTATTTTTTGCAAGGTGGGGCAGCTCCCTCCGCCCTGCCTGCCCAATCAAACAGTTGGCCGTGTGTCAAATATTCCACACATTCTTGAAATATTTCCTCAGCTGTGCATGTCTTCACATCCAGCTGAACATAGACTTGCTGTGATGGTACTAGCAGTGAAGCAATGTTATAATACCATCCGTAAGTTAGAGGAACCATTATTTTAAGTCATTCAGTGCTATTTACCGTAAGCTTTTATTGGTGATGGTGGGGGCAGTTACCACTCCATAGGTGATAAGTACCTATCCATCATTTGGGTGTGAAGAAAATAAATGTTCGGCTGCACGCTAAATATATATCAACAAGTAGCTGGAGGATGCGAAACACTCGCGAAAAAGCCTGTTGATCCCAGACCTGTCTTAACCTCTGGGTCAGGACCGGAGGTTCTACTGGAGTATGTGTCCTTTCTACTGCTGCTAAAATAGATTCGAGCATCTCTTGAGAGGTGACATGTTGACATATGTTCCCCTTGTGAAATTTGTTTGGGGACATGTCGTTATGTTCTAAACTTCAAATCAAACAAAAAGTTACCCTGTGTTCAATTACAAACCTTTTTTTTTTTTCATCAGAGATGCAAATAATTTATTTCTCGATGAATTTTATGCACTGATTCTGAGTTTGCCCTCGTTTTTTTTTTCTAAAGCACATCAGTTTTTCGTATCAATAATAATAACATCCATTCGTCTCCATTCGTCATTCGTCCATTATCTGATCTGCTTATCCTCACTTTGGAGGCGGGCGTGCTTGAGCCTATCCCAGCTGTCTTTGGGCAGCAGGCGGGGCAGGCGGGGAACACCCTGAACTGTTTGCCAGCCAATTGCAGGGCAAGAACAGACAAACAACCATTCGCACTCATAATCACACCTAAGGACAATTTAGAGAATTCAATCACTCTACCATGCATGTTTTTGGAATGTGGGAGGAAATCGGAGTTCCTGGATAAAACCCATGCAGGCATGGGTAGAACATGCAATCATAAAATATGTAATATAGTAACATATTCAGATTTTTTTATTACTTAAGGGCTAGGTTAACATCATAACTATATATATTCACTATGGCATCTCTCCATGCATACGTGCTTGTGTGCGATTTGGTTCCATACCTGGCAACCTCGGCTAATACCTGCCCTTATAAATGATTACGATTCTCCTTACAAAGCAACAAAAAAACGGTTTACCGCGCATGTGCACATCATGCTTTATCAATCCGACCGTACGCAGTGATGAAAAAAAATATACGACTGAGGATTACTTTTGCTGGTTTGCCATGACAATAGTAGCGATCGACAACGGCATTGTCGTTGGCTACCAGCAGGTGAGACGATCTGGATTTGAGCCAAAATGGTCTTTGTGATATCGTTTCACAATTGTTTTTTTTTTCCCCGTATAAAAGTTTTAATACGCCGTACATGATTTGAAATGATTAAAAAAAACGTATAAAATACGGGGAAAACGTACAAGTTGACAGGTATGTGGTTCACAGTGTGCAACACAAATATTCAGGAAAGAGTGAGTAGAATTCATAATGGGATTATATTGATCTTAATAAATGTAGAAAAAAAAATAATCAATGTGAACTTTCTATGACTCTGTGGTGGCTTCAGCCATCCATTATGGCTTAGTCTACTGGTCAGGCAGCATCTCAGCCCAGGACAGAGAGAGATTGGAGCGACTGGTCAGGAGGGCCAGTTCTGTCCTGGGCTGCTCCCTGGACACTCTGGAGGAGGTGGGCAACAGGAGGATGCACGCTAAGCTAACAGCTATGATGGACAGACCCTCACACCCCCTCAAGGCCACCCTGACAGCACTCGGCAGCTCCTTCAGCCACAGACTGATGCACCCACAAGAAGGAGAGGTACCGCTGTTCGTTCCTGACATCCGCAGGAAGGAGAGGTACCGTCCCTCGTTCCTACCGACTGCTGTCAGGCTACTGAATAAACACACCTGAAAACCTGGACTCTCCCCCACTCACCCATTGTAAATAGCACAGCCACCTTGTGCAGCATGTACGCAAGTGAATTTATGCTTATATCTTATATTTTGTATTTTTTATACTGCATTCTTTACTGTGGACAGTTCATTTTTTTTGTTGTTAAAAAAGTTATTTTGTGCATGCAAATACTTGTTTTCTACTTTTTCTACTTTCTTCTCTCCAAACTTTGCTCTCTCTCTCTCTCTCTCTCTCTCTCTCTCTCTCTCTCTCTCTCTCTCTCCCCACAGTATAATGATGCTGCACACACAAGTGTTTGAGGCGCAATACTGTGGCGTATAGAAGCCAATTGAAGTTGAATTTCTGCCTGGATCTGCGGCGGTTTGCAAGACAAAAGAAGAGTGAGGGATGCATTTTTAGGGTCCAACTCTGACCCGTCTAGCTCCTCACCCAAAACGACAGTGATGTGTGCATGATGACAGAGAAGTGCCCATGGCAAGCATTTAACCCCCCAGGACAACAACAGGGGGTGTGTCTGCCTTGGGTTTGGAGGGGGTGACCCCTGACCCTGCGTGCTCACTGACTGACTGCCATCCCCGGGGGACACCCTCGCTTCCGTGCATGTGTCAACACTCTCATATTTGATCAGACCCATCTGTGAAGACCCCCACCATCACCGGACTTACCTCGCTCTGATCCAGGCTCAGGCTGACGTTGGTCGGCGGCAGCGGGCTGCTCTGGAGCACAGTGATGTGCAAGGTGAGGAGGAGAAGTCCCAGGAGCAGCAAGAGCTCTGCAGCCAGCCGCAACATCCTCCTGACGCGGCCGCCCTTTGGAGCCTCAGAGGTCGCAGCGGCTCCGCCTCCGCCCGGTGCAGAGGCTCCGATCTCCGGATCTGCCGGGGACGAGGAGCCGCAACACCACTTCGGAGCCACTTCGGGAATCAGAAATGCAAAAAGTGAGGGGAAACGGATCGACGCAGTCCCCCAAAAGTCCAAAGTTTACTTTGGGTAAAGGGTGGTAATGCAGATCTGGCGGACTTGTCCCTAAATAAACAATGAATTGTTTGCACTTGGAAAGAAACACACGTGTGCATCTGCTGGTTCGGATCCAGTTCGGGCAGCGGGCTGCAGCATCAACTCCTTAATTCACACTTTCGTTCGTCCTCAATGCCACTTATGAAACGTTTCCGCTTTTGTCCGCATCGTGCGCCATAGGATGGCTTGGCCACGCGACGAGAGCCGTTTGGATCGGAATCAAACAAGTTTCCTAAAGATGTCTTCGACCTCTTGAGTCCACGCTCGCGTGCTGCGCTCGCTTCAAAAAATCCTCCATAATGGTGGCGCGGTGAGGAAGAGGAGGGTGGGGGTGCACGTAGAAAGAGGGTCTCACACCTCAAGGTGTCCGGCAAGAGGAAGGGGCTCAGACACAGAGCAAACTCGCATGGCACGTTTGACTTAAGGGCTCTTGAGTGACTTTTATACCGTACACCCACCCCACCCTCCTCCACGAGGCGCCCTCCCCATGTTAACTCTTTGAGCCCCTTCTTGGCTCAACTCAACCTCAACTCAAAACCAAGTAGAAATCACATTTTCTTCCTTTGGGACCTTCTAAAATGCTTCGTGGGAAAACTACTTCAAGCAGTCATTATCCAAATTCACATGCACGTGTCTACTTGAACCTCTGAAAATATCAAAACAATTGGCAGTGTATTTTCGATTTCATAGCCATTAAGCCTTTTCCTCCCTATAGACAAAGACTATTCTCAACTCAACTCAACTGTATTTATAGAGCACTTTCAAACAGCCATCGCTGCATACAAAGTGCTGTACATGGATTGAGAAAAAGCTGAACGCCGCGTAGTGATAGAAAACTACGCTGTCACTAAAATTCATATGCTCAACTCTACCTATGCCCACTGAATATTTGGATTTTTTCGGAGTTGAGTGTTTTTTTTCTCTCACTCTTAAAAAAAAGAAGGAAAAAAAACCTTAACATCGTCACTTGGTGTGGACATCTCAAACAAGACCCACATAAATCCCTGAAAATATCAACCAACCTTTTTATGAACATTACTGTCTTCCTCAACAAAGGTACTCATGCTTAATGAGAAAAATGCTTAATGACCGTAAAATCCCAGATACTGTGCCGATCGTTTTGATATTTTTAGAGGTTGAAGTGGGCATGAGTAGAGATGTGCATATGAATTTTGGGTGACGAGTCATAGCAGTTTTATGGCATTAAGCAACGTTAAGCTTTTTCACACATACATTAAGTGTTTTGGACGATCCTCTTCTTTCTCTTGTACATATGTAGTTGCTTCAGCTTTTTTCAGCATAATAATTGTGGGGTAGTCCTGTACCGCCTGACAATGTGCACTTTTTATTGCATATTTAATTACTAGTGCCCTGATTTGTAGTCTGTGACTGTGACATGTTAAACCCAAATTCGTCATATTTGTCGACTTTCTTTGTGTGTTTTCTTGCAAGATTTATGGTTGGGAAATAAATTCCGCTCAAAATAAAATGCAGTTGTGCTCCACTGCGTACTACAATCAGAATTAAAAAGCGAATAGAGGGACCTCCTCCTATGAGTGGAGGATAGGGGCCGAGCCCGGCTGTGAATTTCAAAATTCCACAAGTAATTGATGGTCCCGCTTAAACAGTTCATAACAAACAACAGATGCCACAAGGCAAAGCAGCACACGAAGATCCTCAATTCACTTGAACGTAGTTTCTTGGCACCAAGATGCCACAGAGAGTGCAAAAGCAATTGGTTGTCTTTGAAGTCAGGTCATTGGCATTCAGGATTGGCACAGGAGATGTTTTGATTCCTCATATGGAATGTAAATGTGAATATATTTCTATTTTTAAAATGGGGAGTGCCTTCAAGAGGGTCTTTCTGTTTGCATGTTTTATACAGTAAGTAAATGCAATCGTAATAACACAGACACAGAAATAATCTCATTTGATATAGAGATGTATCGGTCACAACAATAGCTGTGTTGCAATGTCACCGCTTGAACAATTTAAATCAGCAAAGTTTTTCGCGTATGCAAACCGTCGCAGGGGTGTGCTGGCCATCAGGAATTCCGGCAGTTTCCCAAACGGCTGGTTAATTTCCAGCTGAGATTGGCCCGCAGCAGGGGCCAGTCCAACCCCAATGGTGCTATCCGAAAGTCACCAAGAGATGCTACCATACACAAACGATAAGTAAGAATCAATTGTCAGTTCATGATGAGTGGCTCGCATTTATTGCTAAGAATTCATCCAAAGGCGCACTCACTATTTGGCAAGCAGGACCAAAAAAAATCTTGACTTTACCTCGAAGCTTGCAACACTGCAGCAATCTTGTGTTGCTGTCTTATTTGGGCCAGACCCAGCGGAGCTGTCTGAATCATGTAAATCTCTCCTTTGTCTGCTTCACTTCAAAAATCACTTGCCACAATTGAAAGATCTCCCTCCAAATGGAAAACAGAGCGTAGAGAGGAAGACATTGGCTGCTTTGGACACAGTGGTGGACATCAAAGCATGGCAGAGGATCCCCCTTTAGAATAGCAGCTACATGCCATTCCAATAAGTGCAGTCTATTTGGATGTGCAGTTCAAACGAGGGCTGGTGCAGGCTGCTCGCTGGGGCCTTGCCACCAGACATCTGGCTGCACAGATGTTTTGAATGCCACTCAAGACCATTTGCCATTTGGGTTGAAGCTGAGGCCAGTTACAAGTGACTGCAGGCCAGTCTGGCTACACACACAAGCGTTACCCGCCTCACCTTTGAGTCAGCACACATTATTGGAGTCACAAGTAGAAGCTGTTGTATGTTGAATATAGGGTGGAGTCAGAGTTGTTTTTCACACCAGCACACGCACACAAATTAAACAAGATATGATTGACGAGTAGACGTTTAGCTTCAATCTATAAGGTGTCGCAGGTCACCATAGCGTTCCAACTACAGTATAAGCCTCGACTTTTTTCACCCTCTCAGTTTCAACACCTGCATCTTAACAACAATGTGGCTTATTTACTTACTGCCCCGAATTTAGGAGTGTCATACTCTTGTCTATTCTGAGCTTCTCTTTAACTCACCAAAATTGCCTTGTCTTTTCATAAACATTCCGATGAGCCCCGCGTTGAAGTGTTAACTTTTTAAATAAAATCCACCCCCATTGAAGCATTTGGATCAGTATTCACTTCTGCTCGACTCAAGCACATACCCTCATCATGGCAAAAATGTGACATTTTGTTGTTGTTGTTGTTGTTGGGCATATTTTATTGGAGCACCAGCAATATTTTATTGGAAAGCCTTGTAGCTTTGATTTGACATCCTTGGTTGCCATCTTAGAGGCCATGTATGAGTATGATCTTTGTCCTCACAAGTAAGAATTTTCACTCCAATTAATAGTGCACTGTGTGCTTTTAAGTTATGCCCCGTTGTCATCGCGTGAGCATGTTCAAATTTGCCAACTGTTCTTGTGCTGTTACATTTGACATCCTTGGTTGCCATCTTAGAGGCCATGTATGAGTATGATCTTTGTCCTCACAAGTAAGAATTTTCACTGCTCCATTAGAACCACTGAGAACTGAACCATAGAACGAAGGGACACACCTACTTATGTCAACTCTCCCTTCCTTTGTTGGAAATGGGGGAAAGCCAATTTTCACAAATATGCTGGTGAATCGATCAATTTATAATGTTATCTTAGTTGCTTGAAATTTTGACGTCACCAAAACGTTTTTTTTTTCCAGTCTATTAGTTTATTCCACTATTGTATGACATTTCTTCACACTAGTCAGAGAAGTTTTGCATACTGGTAGGACAACTGCATGTTACAAATGTGGCAAAACTGCATTAGTTGACATCTGTGCACTACTAGAGTACTACTAGTGAAGCGCTAGATGCTAACTTGTGGGATTTTATCATGTCACTAATATTACTAGTATGCTAAACGGCTCCTACAGGTGTGCGGACAAAGAGTTTACTATCACATGAACCTTAAGATGGATATCAAGGACATCAAAAGCTGGTTAGATTTAAACTGGAGCTCCCTAAACAAATATGCATTTCCCCCACTGTGCTTTGTACAAAAATGCAGCTGCTATGTCTGTGCATGTCAGAGTTTGACTTTCTGCATCATCACAATAGGGACTATTGTTTAACACCCCTACTTGTGCGATGATGGTCTGAGTCATTTTTTTGCAGAAGAGATCTGTTACGTGTCCCACCAGCAGACCGTACAGCCTCACCTTAGCTGTTCACATCTGAAAACAGCTAGAACAGATATGAAGAGGAAATATGAGCCTCCCGTTCCCCATCGCCTGTTGATCTATATGAAACAGCACATTGGCATAACGTCACGGCGTGGAGGGGTGAAGAGACTGTTTTGTATGGTTTCAGGCCCATATAGGAGCCAGATGTGAATATTCACTGACACAACAAAGTGATCCACTCGAACCGTTTGATCCTTTGGGGGAAGCGGGCTGTCTTTTTATTCCACGTCTCTTTTATTCTGTGTTTCTCTCATGGATATGCAGACTCTAAAATGTCACTTGGTAAAGGATATGTATATCTTGCGTCATCTTTTTAAACCATATCCTAGCATTTCATATTGCGAGGGATATGCAGGCAGTTGTAGTTCATCTTGTAACGCTGCGTATGGTACATTTTCATCTTGTTAAGGATATGCATATGACACTGTTCATCTATTCATAATTTTTCATCATGTAAAACATATGTAGATCATCCCGTATTTTCTCATAAAGGAATTTCTTCTCATAAAGCCGCATTTGGTATGTTGTGTATAGTAAAATCCTACAAAAAAGTATTGAATCTTGTAAAGGTTGGGGTTATACGAGTGCATCTTGCACCAAATGATATATACATATGTATAGTATATCACCCCAAGCGTCTTTTAAATGCATACCCACTATTATAAAGGCTCAACAGTGCTATTTCATCAAAAGAAGCAATGCCTAACACACAATTTACTCATTTAAACTGTATTGCATCATATATATGTGAAGAGTGTTGTCAATTAATAGTGCACTGTGTGTGCTTTTAAGTTATGCCCTGTTGAAATCGCGTGAACATGTTCAAATTTGCCAACTGTTCTTGTGCTGTTACAATTTACTTTGCAGTCTTGTTTGTTTGGTGCTCTTCGGTGCACTGTAAAAGGCTACACATGTACAGTTTCATTATGTACAACATGGGGTCTCCTGAAAAGTACCGATAATGATTTTGGAGGCCTGACAATTTGTGCTGTGAGACTTCAACATGGCGGCATGATGGTTAGACGGGTGAGCACGTCCACCTCACAGTGCAGAGGTGCTGGGTTCGATTCCGACTCCGGCCTTCCTGTGTGGGGTTTGCATGTTTTCCCTGTGCCTGCGTGGGTTTTCTCCGGGCACTCCGGTTTCCTCCCACAATCCAAAAACATGCATGGCAGGCTGATTGAACACTCGAAATTGTCCCGAGGTGTGAATGTGAGCGCGGATGGTTTTTCGTCTCTGTGTGCCCCGCAATTGGCTGGCAACCAGTTTAGGGTGTAACCCGCCTCCTGCCCGAAGACAGCTGGGATAGGCTCCAGGCATGCCCGCGACCCTTGTGAGGATAAGAAAATGGATGGATGGATGAACATGTGTGCTGTGGGAAATGATCCAGGTTCACTTAATTCGGACAAAAACGTGTATATATCTATAAATAATGTGTCTTTTTTTTTGTATCGATGCCAGCGACTATAGTGATGGACAGAGCAATTATGTTCTTTTCCACTAAGTATGTGTCTCCATCATTCCAGTGAATACACTTTTTGTGACATCTTTGGTGGTGGGCCGCGAGATTTTTCTATTATAAAATGCGCGCCTTGGCTCAAAAAAGGCAGGGAACATTGTTGGAAAGGATATGCATATCATGCGTGTTACAATATATCCAAGAAATCTTCCAATTCCTTCTTCAAAATGTGATCACAAAGTTGTTTACACAGAGTCAAAAAACACAAAGACAGCGATAACCCTGAGGGAAAACAAGTGTCGACTGGAGCCCATCTGACACATTGTGAAAAACACATTTATCATCCATCCATAATCGTTCCTGCGTTAATCAACTGATTACCCCATTGCAGGAGAATTTGGAGCTCATTGCGTTAATTGCCGGTTTAGGTTTCTGTTGGCTCAGGTGCTGCATACCCCGCATGCTTACCTTCACAACTGTTGCAGTTTGTGTGCGTCAAAGGGAACAAGCTGGTCTTTAAAACATCAACAATAGAGCTGTGAAAAATATGAGACGTCTTCCAATAAAACAAGCCCCAACACAGGGTTTTGAAGGATCAACACACGTCAAAGAAGTAAATGTTTAATGAGCTATTACCAAGAAGAGGTCACTTATGCAGAATCTATGTGACATTAATTCCTTTTCGGGACTGCAATGAATTGTCATATATTGCTGTGAGCTAATTTGGCAAGTGTCGTGTAAAGGATCATTTTGATATCTTATCTCTGTACTTTTATCTACAGGCTAAGTGATTGTGATTTCAGAATTATTTGTCCTAAAAATAATCATAAAAACATCAATGAAAAAAACGTGACTAAAACATGGTTTAATACAAAAGAGGACAACATTATACAAGCCACACCACAACAAAAGGCCTTGATTAAACTAGGGCTGACAAATTTATCACACAGGTTGGCTGGTGTTAAAAAGTTGTGGCAAGAGAGTCTTTACAAACCTTCTTGTTAAAAAAAAAAGAAGAAAAAAAATCTTGCCAATATTTGGCTGGTTTGCTGGTACCCTGCAAGTCTGGACCCTTTTTCACGTCTTACGCAACACATCGTCGTATTTGAATCTACACAGCTGTCTAACACTCTATTTTTTCACTTCTTGTAGTTAGTTGATTCAAGTGGCTAACTAGTTTTGCCCACGAGTAGTACATAACTTATTTCTGGCTTATATTTGCTCTTTTCTTTTTAGGGGTAAGCAACCATATTTGGTAAGTCAGCATACGTCTGTGACAGTGTCATCAATCTCTACAGAATGCCATTCGATTGTGCTGGTGGATGCAATCTTATTCATCCTTTGCATTTACAAACATGCCCACAGAGTTTAACAGCGGGGTGCGGTTTATCCCTGATTTCACCTGCTTGCAATAAGCCATACATGGGAAAAGTCTAAATGCTGGCTTTGCGCCAAGAAAACCAGAACTGGTGACACAAACAAAACCAGCACTGCCAAACCATGCTGGTCAATGTTGTTTTAAGTTTTTTTTTTGGGAGGGAGTTAGGAAGAGAAAGATGACATTTTCAGAACGCAGGCTGGGGGTCCTGAAAGAGAACTGCGACAATGTCAATGTCAAAATGCATGTGCACATCTCTACCTATAGCACTGGTGTTAGTGAATATGATGTTTTTTTTCCCCTGCCAAATAGATGCACATTGCCTGTTTTAAATAGCACCGGAGCACCTAGACACAATCTGCTTGGCAGCGTGGTTAGTCAAGCGTTTGATCATCTGTGTGTGCTTTGTGACTTAAAAGCTATCTTTTTGCTACAATTAGCGCCACGCAAAAGCCAGGCAATCCTTCAGTGAATTTGGCCCTGTGTGTTCTGGCTCTGTGTGGACTTGTGTGAGGTTTTGACACAGTGAAGTGAAGAGGTCAAGAGTCGCCTTCGCCATCCGGCTCAAAGTCATTTTCATTACAGAGGTCACAACAGCAGGATTATTTCCGTCGTGAGAACTTCAGGCCCAGAGCATCTCCCACCTCATCCAGGTGGTGCAGGACCTGAGGACAAAGCAAAGGGCTTGTGGTGTGCTTGTGATTGAGCGAGAACATGTGCGGCGTACCTCGTCCAGCATGTCTTTGGTGTGAGCTGCAGACATGCAGAAGCGAGCGCGGGCTTCGGTTATCGGCGTAGCGGGGAAGCCGACAACCACTACGGCAATTTTCCTCTCAAGCATTTCTCGAGCAAAAGCTCTGGTCAGTGATGAAGAAATAAAAATATCAATTAGTTACATGTGAACGATAGAAAGAAAGCTTTTGTCATGTTTATAAAGTTCAGGGTGTATATGTAGGGAGGGTGCACAATTTTCGGTTGACTTGTCTGCGTGCCTTTCTAATTTGGGTCTTTGCTTCTCAAAAGCAATCCATCCTGTCTCGTCGTGTAACAATGCAGCCACTCCTTCTCAGGGATTGAAATGTTCACGCATGTCAACGGGCACTGGAAGACACATTATACCTGAGTGGGCTCTGCATAATAGCTACCTGATGTTTTCTCTGCAGTAGTCACAGATACGAGTCAACCCAAACAGTACACATGAGTGATTCATGGAAACTTTTAAACGTGGGCCGTGGCGGCCGTTCAAATCACTTCAACATGAAACACGCTGATGTGGCTGAAAATTGCTTGTGACAACAAACAACGCTGAGCATTTAATGCTTGAGAACAGGGCCGCGCACAGTTCATCTGACAAAAAGTGTAGCGCAGCCAGAAAAGAGGGCTGTGGGTACAACTGGAGCATCCTTACACTACTTTGCCCGGCATGTACAACAGGATGGGGACCACGGGAGAGTCGTCGTTGCCGTAGATAATAAAGCCCATTTTCTTCACCTTGGCCCGGAAGTATCTCGTATTCTCAGCCAATTGTCGGATGCGTCTGATACCTTCAACAAAAACAAAAAGAGAAAGAGTTGCATTGTGCGAAGTGATGATGTTAGGATTTGATTATTGCTTGACGGTTGGGGAGTTTGTGTGCAGCTTTACACACAAAAAAAGATGTCCTTTGTAGGTGCATGGCATGTGAAGCAAGGAAGAATCAGCTCATTCCGGTAAGTATATGCGGTACGGAAAATGAATGGATGGATGGTGCCTGATGAACATGTTTAGGTTTAGTGAGCCTTGGTGAAGGTCTGCACTTTTGTTTTCAGTTTGAAAACATGTTCCCTTGTGCTTTTGTCTTGCAGAGACACAGTCAGCTGTCAGCAGTAACTAACGCGACATGATTTCTTATCTTACTACGTGAGGCCTGCACCTCCATCTGGACCCGTGCAGCCTCCGCTATGAAGTTGATGATTACAACTCAGCTGCAGCAGCAGATGGTTCAGTTTTGGCCACAGACGGGCACGCTGTGCATGCATGCACGTTGCCAGACTCACTCCTTGCAGATTGCGACGTATTTGATACAAAATGCACAAGTGCGAGCGTTTAATGCCAAAATGCCACATGTATTTTAGATATCATGACAAAATCAAATATGCCAGGGGTGCCCCCCGAACAAGCCAGCTTGCTATGTGGCTGCCCCAGCTGTGACTTGGAGCATGGTCCTGTTTACCTCTGATTACCTGGGAGCGATTGGAAGGAATGGAAGAAAGCATTTGGAACAATCTTTATCTCAAATGGGGAAAAACACAAAACATGCAGGCATCAACCCAGAAGCACAAGCCGGATTTTGGAGAGTGTTCCTCTTTTGTTGAAGCGAGTAGGAAGGGGCGAAAAGTGGACGGCAAGGATGTCAAAAACCCGATGCCATGACACAACAATTGTAAGTAGTGGGTCAGATTGCGCGTCGGTGTTCTTTGTTTCTCCGTGTTTCGGAGCTCTCGCCAAGAGTTTGCTTTCCAGTGTGAAATTCTACGTTGAAGAGGGCGGCGGAGGGAGACGGTGAGTGATGAAATTAATCTGCTGCAGGCGCAAAGATAAATGAAGACTTTGTTGATGATCAGGTGGACACTGGAGTCATTGTTTGTGAACAAGTGTTTGCTTGAAGACAAGTCTGCAGTTATTTCTTTTGGCTACGTCAGATGCAAAGCATGTTTGGTTGAGAGCCAGACACTCCAGCGTGATTGCCTGTTCCACAGTCTAATCTATTACATTGATTAAAGCACCGCGGAACTGTAGGTGCACTGTCAATGACCTGCAGGATTCCTGCGACCTTTTCACTTGGCCTTAATATTCAGGGGCACAAACTGGGCTATGTTCTACCTGTGCGAGCCCAGTTCTTCAACGAGTCCTGACAACGCAGTGGAGAAGGGGGGGCTGGTTCTTTGGTGGTAGTGCGACTAATGACTACTTCCCTGCCCTCGTGTCCGATGCCATTAAAGCAGAAACTATTCAGAGGTCTACGGTTCCTTAAAACACACGTGAAAATGATTTCCTCTATGTGAGGGTCACGTGTGCTGGGGTACTGCACGCCCTCCGCCCTCCCTTCTTTCTACCAATGCAGACCCCTGTAATTGCAACCATATTCTCGGACCGAGCAGCTGTTTGTCTTCCCTTGCGGGTCTGGACTCATTCCTAATGCTAACATTGGTAGAGTCCTCCGGATTCAGATTGCTTTTGTTTCCATAAAAAAATATGCGCAGGTGTAAAGATTTACATAGAGACGAGCAGATAGTATTTGTCAAATTCAAGCCTACGAGTACTGAGACAGTACTTACCCTCTGTGCTGCCATCATGTCCTGTGATGCACTTTATGGCCCGTATGATCTGCTCGGCAATAGGAGGAGACATGCTCGAGGTGTACATGGCACTGTGGGACCGGCTACGCAGGTAGTCAACCAACTCCTGTAATGAAAGTCCGACGACAACTCCGTCACTGAAACAAATACTGCACAGTATAGGGTCTGAACCTTCATGGAAATCGAGAAATTCTGCAAGGAATTAATGGTAAAATGTTTATAATTGCCTATTGGTGGCACAAGATGGTAGTAAATCACGACTGTTGTCTAATAGAAGCTGCTCAACTCACTTCAATCAGATCCTTGGCAACAAGATGCCAAAATATGGCCTGAGCACAAAAGCAGGGAATAGGTGAGTTTTAGAGAGAGTATGTTCCCAAAGAGAGGGTAGGTTTCCATAAAATTTGTGAATTATTGAATGCCGCCATATAGGGGGTTTACTGAACTTAAAATATACACTGTTCTTTAAGCCCCAAAATAAATACCGTATTTTCCGGACTATAAGTCGCAGTTTTTTTCATCGTTTGGCTGGGGGTGCGACTTATACTCTGGAGTGATTTATGGGTGAAATTATTAACACATTATTATATCATTTCACATGTTATTTTGACATTAAGCCACAAGAGGCCGCTCTAGACCTGTATTGATAAAACCACGATGAGTCTGACGTAAGCGACGTAGAAGAGGAAGCGCTGCATCTTCTACCTCCGGAGTTGGTGGAGTTGTTTTAAAGTGACACAGAGGATGAAGATTTCATTGGATTTAGTGATTTGGAGTGACATTGATGGTTTGGTGAACTTGTTAGCATGTTCTTTATGCTATAATTATCTGAATAACTCTTAATATGTTACTTGAACATACCAGGCACGTTCTCAGTTCGTTGTTTATGCGTCATGTAACTTATTCAGCGTGTTGTTTTCAATTTAGTTTTATTTTAAATTGCCTTTCAAGATGGCATGTATGTTCTTGGTGTTGGATTTATCAAATAAATTTCCCCCCAAAAACTTATACTCCAGTGTGACTTATATATATGTTTTTTTCTTCTTTATTATGCATTTTATGATTGGTGCGACCTATACTCCGGAGCGAAAATATGGTAAATACCTGAAGAAACCTAACCCCAAAGGTGAATAATATTGCCACTAGATGTACCAAGATGGTCGCAAAACATTACTGTTATCAAAATTAAGCTTCTCAATTCACTTAATTCACACAGTTCCTTGACACCAAGATGTAAAAAGACAGTAGATTGGCGGGTTTTCAGTGAATAACGGAGGATCGGTTCCAAAATATAAATGTAGCCAAGAGATGAATTTGCACATGCAGAAACCATGAATATGCAGTGATTCATTCCAATTACAATACACTTTCACTGAAATTCATTAGGCGAAGATTATGGAAGAAATCCATCCATCCATTACCCGAACTGCTTATCCTTACAAACGTGTGTGTGTGAAGTGTGCTGGAGATCGAACTTTCGCACAATTCTAAATTACATTGTATAGCATCACATTATGTGTTAAATGTTGCCCATCGCGGCTTGATCATCCTGAAAGGGGAATTCCCCCATCTGTGGCCCCTTTTCAAGGCTTATTAGTTTTTCCTCGCTCCCCTGTGGGCTTATGAACAAGGGATGTCGTTAATATTTCTCAACTGTGAGATTGTGAAGCCCTCTGAGACGCTTCTGTGATTGAGAGCTCTACAGTACAAATAAATTTGACTTGACTTGAGCACTACTATTATCTGAGCTTGTGAACTGACTCCAACATCGTTCGTGGTACCAAGATGCCAACGGTGGTGGTAATTTTGGCAAAGTACTACCTTTGTCAAAATGAAGCTCCTTAACTCATTTCAACATAGTTCCTTGGCACCAAGCTGCCGCAAGCTGACCACAAATGATCAAATTGGTGAGGGTAGGATCTAAAACCATGAGTGAATAGGTGAATCTAGACAGAAACCTTGAAAGGAAGCCTGAGCCCAAAGGTTTAGAATTGCCGAGAGATGCACTGGCCTAGTTTTGTGAAAATGAAGGTCCTCAACTCACTTCAACATAGTGTCTTGGCACCAAGATGCCACAAGATGGAGCACAAAAACAGCAAACTGGTGAGTAAAAAAGAAAAAAAAAAACCTGTGAATGCCGAACCGCAAATATGCGTGATTCACGATATTTAAAAGATATACTTTCCCCTAAGTTCATCTGGCTGAGAAAATGGAACAAACGCACTTCCAAGCAAAAACCACTAGAGAAAGTCCATGTTCACCCTACACCTGAAGATCAATCCGCACGACTGTTCTCCGTCACCGTAATCACCTACGTCAATGAGCTCTGGAACACCTCCCGGTCTGTACTTTCCGGGAGTCATAGCAGAACACTGAAATGAGCCAGAATGGGGCCCGTCATGCTCATTCTTCTCACATGTCAGCGGGAGATGACTTGAGCTGCTGGTTTCGAAGATGTGAGGAGCAGGATTGCTGCAAATCTATCTGATCGTCTGTCCTCTGAGTGTGGAAAGTGCTCCGAGGTTGGAGCAAACTCAAAGCCATCACGGAATGTGCGGCGACCGGCGGGTGCCGGGTGATGACACGTCGCTGGTGATGATGTCTGGCCACCGCTTCCACTCTCGCCATCTGTCCCCACTGGGCGGCGGCTGCGGCTTCCTCGTGCACATGTGAGGGGAAGGGATTTAAGGGGAAATGCTCAAACGCAGGATACAAATCCCGAACCGACGTTCCATCTGTTTTTGTTTTAAGACTGGGATTTTCACCACAGGATTTCGGTGTGCCCAAGATCACCAATAAGGCCAACATGTCAGAGAACGAACATCCATCTCGCATCTGTTGTGTGGAGCGACAGCTTAAGAGAGTCTCCTTCAGCCGCAGACACAAACACCATTGCTAATGTTGACGGGTGCATCCGCACACGTAGGAGCGGTGCAAAAATAAAATGACTTAAAAGGAACCCAACCATTGGGTTGTTCATGTTTGCTACCCTCATGAAATGCTTCAATCCGCCTGTTTTCCAGAAGCCATGTGGTGAGTTCTTTACTGGTCAACCCAGGAACTCCCCAACAAACAAATACCGATGTATCGAGAAGCTTTATCTAGCCCGATTCATCCTGGACTTTACTACAGCCAGCTGTCAAGCCAGTCACAGCGTTGGTACTTCAAACATGATCGTGCCTGTTAAAGCTGCGTTGTTAAATGTGGAGCACAGTTCCAAGGCTGCCACAAGAAGGGGCTGGCCATCTGCCAGCTGTACCTTCTTATTATGGCTGAGCCAACATAAGGAAAGGACAGGAAGGGTTCCGTTCTCTATCTAATTCAAACAACATGTTTACTTCCTCTGCAGTATTCTAATAAAGTGCCACACAAAAAAAATGTATGTGGTTATGTACTTAAAATGTACTTCTTAATGGAGTAAATTGAAATTACAAAAGCTCGGGCAACATTTGTTGGATGTATGTTGAGCTTTGAGCCTGACGGGTAGTGGCAAAGTGTGTACAGTTAATCTTAAACATCTTGTCAAGAGAACCGAGCTAACACACACACACACACACACACACACATAT
>NW_017805277.1:3181304-3265707 GCF_001891065.2 Hippocampus comes
GTGTGTGTGTGTGTGTAGTCTGGAAAGACAAAATACATCATCGGACCAGAAATCATCTTTTAATACTAATTGTAGGTATCAATATGCAAATTCTGCCTCCCCAGAAGGAATTTCTACGATGATCAAACTTTTATTTTGTTAATCTACTGATTGTGTTCATGTTTTCCGGTATCTAGTCATTAGTGTCACGCTACCTATTATCGACATTATCATTTTCCTCCCTGTGTTGGCCCAATCGACTCCCTCCTTGAACTGTAAACCTGTGCTTCATTGTCATTTGTGTGCGTGTGTGTGTGTGTGTGTGTGTGTGTGTGTGTGTTTGGTTCTCCCACTTCTATTCAATACTTATCAGATCCTACTTTTCCGATGTTTAATTTAATCACTTTCTCAGTGCTCCCATTTTTGACGTTTAGATTTTCTGCTACTTCGGCCTCTAGTGCCAAATAAAACATGGTCCATTCTTGGCTATTTTCTACAAATGGGTCCGCCTAAAGAGCAACTTTTTCCATTTCCGCACCTCCATGCTGACCAAGTGTGTGGCGGTCAGAGGCGTATTGATTTAAAAAGTGTTCTATTAGTATAAATTATTGTGTTGTTGTACGACATCATTATCATGTTTTAATAAATGAATTCCAAATGCTTAATTTCCAAATTTGACATATACTAAAATTATTAAAATATAAATTCAATGAAATTATAAATTCAAAATTACACTCTGCTGTATATTTTGGTTGCACACCACACAAACAACCCGACCACACACATTCACACGTAAGAAGTACTCTGGTGCACAATGCCCATACACTGACTGCACCCATGAGCTGAGTCTTGTTCGAAACTACGTAGTTTCAATTCATACTGGTCTATAACTCCAGACGTAACTCCGTTTCCACAAATTCAAGTACTTACAGATGAGTTACTGACACCCCCAATTAACACCATTCATATTTTTTTTTCTTGACTTTAAAATCAAGCAGCGGGGTGTTACGTAATGTTCTTCAAGTGTCGCTAGTTACACTGGTGCAGTCGAGTAGAGATCTGCACTTCTTCTCACACATGGTTTTATGGTATGTAACTAACAATCTCTTTGCCGAGAAAATCTGAGTCACAGAAGCGTGATGGTCGCCCACTCTGTAGAGTTAACACATTCAAGCTGCTTGTATCCAGTGTCATGTTCTTTCAATGACTGCCATCAACATGAACATTGAATAGCGTGTTGAAAATAAGGTCAGTTGTATGTATTTAGTGTGTATAAATGTTAAGCTCATTTCTATGTAGTGCAGCTTCGTTTTTGATATCCTAAATATTGATTGTGTGTCTGTATTTTTTTTTTTTAGAAACAGTTATCATCATGGCGATGGTGATAAATTATAAAGAGGCGAACTCGCAAAAGTAAGAATCAGAACCAAGAATAAATTACAAAAAAACCTAGGAATGGACACTCACCTTTTTGCCTGCAATATAGCCTCCAGCAGCCCCAAAGCTCTTGGTGAAGGTGCCCATCATTACGTCCACGTCTGCTGGGTTGACCCCAAACAGCTCTGTCACGCCCCTCCCTCCCGGCCCAACTGCACCGATGCTGTGGGCCTCATCCAGGTACAGACATGCCTTATATCTCTTCTTCAGAGCGATCAGTTCGGGTAGTCGTACCACTGAGCCTTCCATGCTAACATCAAAGGAAGGGGTTCGTGAGAAAAGTTTGAATGCAATGACAGTTTGGAAACACTTTTGTAAGTTAAGTAACATCAAGTGACGCAACAATCAATGAACATGCAGTAAACGTCATCATTCAGAGGGGCTAAGTGACTCCCGCAAAAGGCAAAGGAAAAACGAGCTACGAATCAAAGGAGCTCGGAGTGTAGCCGAATCAACCACCACTTAACCTTGATTTGGAGCTAGAGTAATTAAGCAGATGAAGTCACTGAGACACGGCTCTTTTCAACTCTCTTCTGAAATTGACACACAAAGTCTCTGTTAAGACCACCTGGAAGCCTTTAGTTAGTAAGCTATACCAACTGACACCAGATAAATGTCTGAGGGACAATTGTACAGTGTAAGTGAAATATATGTGGCGTAAAAGCAACTGACCTATAGATGCCTTCAACCATAATCAGGATTTTCCTCCAGGGCCTGTGGGTTCGAGGCTGCCCTGAGCAGATTGAGTCTCTTAACTCTTTCTCTAAATGGACCATGTCTTCCACATACAACACACAGACACAGATTTTTACAACAGTTGTAAACTAAAGGTTAATGGGTTCAGACCAAAATCATTCATCCACTCACCAAATTTCACACGAGTGATTAACTTTTCACTTCTAGAATGATGAATATCAACATTACATTTCTAAAATAACTCATTTCAGAAACTCCAGGAGGCTATATGGGTTGATATCGTAAAATTCATCACATGCACAAGCTCTTGATTTCATGATGGTGACCCTATTCATGTCACTTATTCAATCAACCAGCAGATGGCGCTATTCAACAACTGGAGTTACAAGATGTATAGACAGGGCCCTCTCATCGCCCTGCTCATCAGACCTAACAATCCGTCACAGACCAATACCAGCCTTTACTCACGAGGAAATAGATGCTTTTCCGATAGTTTTGTTTCCTGGTAGAGCAGACTACAACTATTCATTTGACCAAAGTCGTCACGGTGGGGACTAATTAAACTTGTCACGGAAAAGACTGTTTGCCAGTAAATGAGTTATTGATTTGAGAGAAGCCACAGCCTCATGTGTCATATTGGATAAGCATTCTTCCAGCCATGTGCAGTCATGTGCCATCGCATCTCTTTGACTCAGCTTAATGTTCGAAAATGTTACTGAACTTTAGACAAACAGTATTAGCAGAGCAACAACGATAATGTACATACTTCATGTCTGTGATGGCATGAGACTACACAGATCATTTTATTGGCTTTTTGTAAAGGGCGCTTGTGCTGACAACCCAAGGAATATCACTGAATGTTAATTATTAATCTGGGGTGTGGCACAGTGGGCTGGTATAGCCCTTTTTGTAAATATGCGCCTTGCTCTCTCGTAAGAGTGCACGAGGAGTGAGTGTAAGAAGTACAAAGGCAGCAAGAGGTCATTTGTTCAGGTGCCTCAGGGCTCTTTGCCCTGCGAGAGATGCTTGAAAATACCTATAACTGACTTGGCTTGTACCTGTCAGAATGCATTTAGCACTAGTGGACTGTCTCGTTTGTCCTATCTGCTGAAAGAGCAGCCGATGTTCCCTTATCTGAGGACAGCAAATGATTTGTCTTTCATGTTTAATACATCCTTATGGCCTTTATTGAAAAGGAAAAAAAATACACGTGCTTTGACAATTCAATAGCAGGGTGAATTGCAACAAGATTGACATTTTCATTTAAGTACACATCCAGCTTTTCCGCTGCTGGATAAACACGGCCGTGACTGTAAAGTGAACCCTTTTCATTAAAGCCTTCACAATTGCTGATCCAAACATAGAATGTTAAGTAGGTCTTTCCTGAGGCAAATCCTGTGCTGTGGAGAAGTAATGTTTTCCTTACAGCACAAATAGTTTGGAATTAATAGATGTTAATGAATAGAGTTGATACTAAGTAGATACTGCAGTTGAGGGCACTGATAAATGCTTTTATAAACCTTGCACGATCAAAAGTCTTTGACTTAGTTACGATAGGAATTGTTGTTAACAATAAAAAAGCAAGGGAGCAATAAATTAAAGCATGTATTTATACACACATTTACACATGATGCTCTTTTCAAAGATGAAAATCGAAATATATTCATGGCAAACATTCACACAGGCATCACCTCAACTGGCCATGCCAGCTGTGACTCACCATTGTGTTTGAACACCTTGATGGTTGCTCCTGACAATCGAGCCCCTAAGATAAGAGAAGTGTGGTTGAGCTCATCACTCAGGATCAAACAGCCCTGGGAAGGAAAAGTTTGAAACGCAATTAGTCCTAAGTGAAAAGAGTAAATCACAACAGCCAAACTGCTGCATAAGAGCGGCTACGGCGTCTTCCCCAAGGTATCTTTACAATTAAACACATATTCGTACGAAAGCAGTTGATGAGACATGTTAATCGGTATGTATTCAGCAGTTATCTAGGTTTTTAAATCGCATTGAATTTGTGTATTACCGATACCCTGTTGATAAAACAGGTCCTGATAAACAAACACTGGGAAATGGCGCATTTATCATTTCGTAAAGTCTTTATGGGCAGTCTATATTGGTGTGCACATTGAGCGAACCGCAAAGCCTTCTCCACTATTTTAGCATCACACCGATACACTAATAAGCATATGACATCAAACTGTACGTTCAAATGAATTCTCATTGAGGGTGTGCTGACACCATCTCAGTGACAGAAACCCTCCCTTGGGCCTCAGATCCAACTGGCCTGGTCCCTGGACCAACAGCAGCTGTCACTCTAATGCAAGGACTGTCCTGTTTTGGCATCGCATCGTCGGTCGGAGTTGGCAGCGTCGTTGACCCTCCCTGCCCCTGCAGGGCTACAGTGGGGGTTGCAACCTCTTGAGCTGCATAAATGCTGCCACACTTTGGTCAATTCAACGGTCCCCTTCGTCCTGTCCGGTCCAATCAGATATCCATGCTGCACGTTGCCCCCGGTAACCTGTGAGCGTCTGTGTGAGCTTGACTGGTGCGCCGACAGGCAAGCGTATGGCTAATAATACCCTTGAGAGGTGCTCTTAACAAAAACGTGCCCCCTCCCTGTCAGTGTGTGTGAAGGCAACTACTGTATGTATACCCAGAGCCTCAACCTCCTGGCGAGTGTTAGGTTTAATTATCATTATTTTAATTAATGGGGTGAGTCGGGATCTGTTCAGAACTGAGTTGACTGTTATTCATTCACTTGGGTCGTATGCAAGACAGCAGCAAAAGCTTGGCTAATTAGATTAATTACATCGCCTTTGTTGCCGTATTCAGTATCACAGTTGGATTTTCTTTCACTGTGTGACATACCTTGCCAACAAGTGCGGGAATGTTCATGGAGTTGGTGGCAAAACCCATCCCAAACACCATGGAGGACTCCACTCCCAGGAAGCGCGCCACTAGATATTCAAGCTCTACATGAATGTCCAGCGTACCTAAGTGACAGATATCACACAGTTGAATCAAACAGACGTATAGCATTGTTCATACTGAGATCCATCCGTCTTTTCGTGTTCTGTATTGCTTATCCTGTTCGGCCCAAGCAGTGAAAAGCAGGCAACATTCTGGAGAGGTCACCAGTCACAAAGTGGGAATTGATTCCACTAGTACACTCTACCACTGACCACTTGCAAACATCAATTTTAGTTTACAGAAAAAAACTAACAAAAAAACCCCAAAATAAAGGCTGAACTTTGAGTGCACTTACTTTACAAGCTTTGCATAGGCTTTTATTCTGATAAGCAAAATTACCAAACAGTGCGGCAAGCACATTTTGGAAGCCAATATAAAAGTGTGGACTTAAAAAAAAAACGAACATGGCAACGCAGCTGTGTCTTTCCAGTGATTTTCATTACGTTTGAATCCATACAGCATTGTGCCGAGTCACATTGATTTATGAGTTTCATCAACAAGGCTGAAAGCCTGAGTGCACCATTTTTCATCAATACCGCACGTTGTCTTTACAATCTTGATAATGCTCTTCATGATCAAAATTGAGCCTTAATATCTTGGTAAAGGCAGACAGGGTAAAGCCCTTGAACGAGATCTCATTAGATGTGTGTATGTAGCATATAGTGGTCTGTTCTATGCCATTACAGTCGGTCACATTCAGAACTCAGAAAAGCACAGACAGACCAAAGATCAGATTTACAAAGTCTTTCTGTTGGTTGTTTACTTCCTTTTTTCATTTAAAGAACGTGAATGAAGGCTTGAAAGTTGTTGGGGTTTTTTTTTACAACTAGACGAGGAAAAAGAAGTCCCAGAGAAGGGTTAATAATTTGCATTTACAACCTTGACTCACTGTCATAAAAGAAGTGCCTTTATATAGTAGCCTGTTTTTCCACACATGGATCAAATGTGCTCTTCGGCTACACCGTCAGACTTCTTTGTAGTTAGCCATTCATCTGTGTTTGTATCAATACCTAAGTAATGATTGTGGGATAAGTCGAACCATGAGTTATTCATCAACTCCTTAAATGTTTGACATGTTTGTCTTTTTAAAACATTAGGCTTGATAACAGTTGCAAAATAAATGTCAGAAATGCTTCTAACTACAAGTGTCATGATTCTGTTTTTGTGCGTCTCCAGCAGGTGGCAGGGGAGGGCTTTCCCTTCAGTATGCGCACCTGCTGCACGTCTCAATTAGTCATGGATTGAAGGACTGTCAAGCTTTCGTCGGATTATTCTTCTTCTTGCTCATGACTTTGTCTCCAAGTGTTGAATTCTCTAAACATTCTTTCTGATTCATGTCACGTGGTTTTTCTCCTCGTTTTTGCATTTTGATCGTAAATATTTTTATTGTGTAAATATAGTCTCGGTTTTGTATCTGTCGCGGTTTGGCTTATTTCTTGTCTTTTTATGATGAGCTATTTACATTCTACTTTCCTTGCCTTTTGCAAGTGTTTCTGGTTTGATTCATTTTTCCTGGTTTTGGTAAGCAGTGCCATTTTTGGGACTTTGTTCGGTCTTGCGTATGTTTGTATAATAAACTATATACCGTATTTTCCGGGCAGTGTCACTATTGCATAAAGAACATGCTAACAAGTTTATCAAATCGTCAGTGTCTCTCCAAATCACTAAATCCAATGAAATCTTCATCCTCGGTGTCTGCTTGAAACAAGTCTGCCAACTCTGGAGGTAGAAGATATGGCGCTTCCTATTCTACATCGCTTACATCACTCATTGTCGACTTATCAACAGGCCTAGAGCGCCCTCTTGCGGTTTAGTGTGAAAATAACATGTGAAATGATATAATAATGTGCTAATAATTTCACACATTAATCGCACCAGAGTATACTGTAAGTCGCACCCCCGGCCAAACCAAACTATGAAAAAAACTGTGATATATAATCCGAAAAATATGGTATATATATATATATATATATATATATATATAGTTCAACCCCTTCTGAGTCCATGTTTCTCAAGTCCGATTTTGTTCCGGAACCGTAACAAGATTTCCCTTTAATGTGCAAAGTAAGTAGTATGGAAGTTGCTCTAGCACAGCATATTCTTAGCCAGGCGTTGCCGGCTTCTCAGGGCATTGTGAGCAGGCATGCTGTCACGGTGAAGCATCTACGCATTTTTCTGCCACAACTCTCTCACCTCTTCTTGTGCACTGAACGAAACAAACACAGAAGAATATTTTCGTCAACCTCCTTGTTGGTCATCTGGTCCATAATGAAGGGGTAAGCCTAATAGTGTTTGATATTACTTTATACATCTTTTGTAACAGCAGTCCTGGACCTTTTCTGACCTTGTATGTATGTTCTTTATTTGCTACCTGTAATGTAGCTTCAAACTGAAAGGTAACCAAATAAAATCCGAGTTTCAAAAATAAGCCCGTCATGACGGAGCAGTACAACGCTGTTTGGAGTAATGTGACAAAGGCATAATGATGTAGCAAACAGGTTTTTGTGAAGTAAAAAAAAAAAAAAAAAGGATAGATCATATAAATAATTTCAAAACTGTTTCCACAATGAATGTGACCTGTAATGTATACAGCTCAATTGAAAAAGGTACAAAAGTGTGGTGATGTGGCTGGGTTCAAAATTAACCAATCATATTCCAACTTATGTTAAAAGGGAGTCACCATACCAAATAAAGTTCGGATGTTCTAGTTGTCTTTTCCTGGCATTTTTCTGGGGGATTTTGAGCAGAAGGCCGACAGTTTTGTGCTACTTCTGACTGATACCGTATTTTCTGGACTATAAGTCACTCCTAAGTATAAGTTGCACCAGCCATAAAATGCATAATAAAGAACAAAAAAACATACATAAGTCACACTGGAATATAAGTCGCATTTTGGGGGGAAATTTATGTGATAAAATCCAACCCGAAGAACAGATATGTCATCTTGAAAGGCAATTTAAAAAAAAATAAAATAGAAAACAACATGCTGAATAAGTGTACAATATGCTAACGTTACATGACGCATAAACGACGAACTGACAATGTGCCTGGTATGTTCAAGTAACATATTAAGAGTTATTCAGATAACTATAGCATAAAGAATGTAATAAGCGGTGTTGTGCGTTTGGCAAAGATACATTTTGCTATTATGGACAGCAACAAAAAAGTTGATGTTGCTTTCATCAGACCATACCACATTTTACCAAATAAATGTGTTCCGAATTGCTCAGGTGTGTTCATTTTCTTTCTCAGATTTCTTGCCATCCTACCCCTTGGCTATGACATAAAGAAGTCAAAAGATTGTTATCCCACAATTTGTTCAACGTTGCTGTTGGCAGCTTCCCGGACCAGTTTTCTTATCTTTTCATCAGTTTTGGAAGGACATTGAGTTCTTCTTGTCACTTTTGTGCCAAACAGTATTTTCCCCACTTGATGATTATTGTCTTCACTCTGTTCTATGGTACAATTAATGGCTTAAAAATTCCCTTGCATACATTTCCTGCCTGATACCACGAACAATACGATTCCAAAGCAATAGTGAAAGGAAAAGTGTACTCGAAAAGCTAAAGTTTATATGGGGTTAATCAGAGGCAGTTGAGTGCCAGAATCATTTGAATTGATTCCTTTCATTGTTTGATTTTGTTACACAGGACAGCACTGTCATTTGTCCAAAGATATTTTCACATTTTGGGGCAAAATTAGTCACTACAAAATTAAGACGCAGGAACAATCGCTTGAGCCATACCTTGCCACACCTTGTGACATTGTCCCAGGTACATTCAGTTACGACAAGAATGTTGGTTACATTCCGTGGAAAGATATGACAAGAAACTCTCATCCTGATCAATGCCTACTAAGGTCTCATGGAACAAATACTTGCGACTCCTTTCACTCCCAGTCTTGAGGGAAAGGAATAACAACATCAATAAATGAAATGAAATGAACTATTGATAACATATTTCGGGCATTTTAAAATGGACAGAAAAATACATTCCATAAATAATAACCACAATGTTTTTAATTCCTCCTTCTTATCGTTAAGCCTAATATAATTTGATTATCATGTTCGATTGTTTTTGGAAAACAAGAAAAGCACAACAAATTTAAAGGAGAATAATTTGCCTAGATTCATCCTTCCCAGATTAATATGAAGGAAAAAAAATATCTATCTATCTATCTATCTATCTATATATATATATATATATATATATATATTCTTAGCACAAACATATTGTCACAGTAAGTTTTAAAATGACGTATACTATGAGGCTAACGTCCGTCTAATCATGCAATACGCAGTGGTGTCATCTCAGCTCGGAGGCGTCATAGAGTAAACAGAACTAACAGAGGGCGAGTGAGATTGACGTTTTCTCCAACTTTCCCAAAATGCAACCTGTTTGGTGAGTTGCTGCACCGTGTTTACATTTCGGCAGCGGGTTGATGGTCTCAGGCATCAGATTACGTGACAGGAACGCTGGAATACAACAACACGAAATCCCAGCACTCACCGCCGCTGCCACCTCATCAAGAAACTAGACAAGATTTACAGACGATCCAGTGCTATTCAAAATTCCTCCGAAAGCCCAAATACGCCTGCCTTTGATCCAAGTCACGCTAACACTTCTCACATGTGCTCTTTTTTGCATCTCCGCCTCATGTCCATGGCGTTTCATAACATTATAAGATATCATTTCCCCATCGCGCTGGACGAGCTTATAATGATCTCAGCTTGTGCTCAGGCGGTGCATAATTTAACAAAGGGTGAATAATTCATATAACATTGCAGCTACTGAGAGATAATTAAACTTGCAGACAGTATAAATCACCAGAAAGATAATAAATGATGGCATCGGCGATGAGGGAAATGGGAGTTTCATTTGTAGTTTGCGACTTGGCGTATTCGTGCTCTGTCAGTGTTTTGAAGCAGATGCACGCTGATGACTTCTGAAGTAGTGGAAGACACCGCCATCTGGATTAATGGCCTTGCTCAAACTAGCTCAACAGGACAAGAGAGGTGCTCACGTTCATTATTTATTTTTGCGTCTATCCCAAATGCAACACGGACCGCACGCTTACCTGTTTCCTGCCGTGTGCTACAAACGCCGACCCCGTAATGGCGTGCTTTGTCTGCCACCGTTTCAAGGTAATCGGCAGTGTTCTCCGCAAAGCCGAGGTAGTTGTAGGAGCCCATGTTGATCACGTTGTGGATTGTCCTGCCAGTTAATCTGCAAGCAATTCAACATTAGGAGAGCCATTAGTATTTTACTTGTTTCCCCTGCACACGGAGCCGTTCCATTACACTGTATTAAAAGCATATAAATGTCCAATTGTGAAGTTTCAAATATGAAATCATTATTTCGGTGGTGATTTATTCATAAGCTGTGCAACAACAGATGTTTATTAAAGAAGGAAGACCATTTCTTCAGCTGGAGCGTGAATCAAATCGCTTTACAACTCAATTTAGAACTAAAACTGTAGATCGGAGTTGAATTTCAAGCACAGAAGTCAATAAATGTCCAAGTGATGCACGAGTGAATGTATACCAAGTTAATTCGGGTTAAGTGTACACTCTTCTTTCAGTGTAGTCGAACAAAATCAACCATCTCTTTACTCACTCCTTTTTAAATCACAACATCCCTGCAAAATCACAATGAAACTTTAACTTATCATCATTAAAACCAGTAATTACCCCAATTCTGTGATTGATATGTCATATCCTCTCCTCATGCCGCTGCTTATTTTAAGATTTTCTCAAGCTGTGAGCAAAATCATCGCAAGTAAATGGGACAGGATGGAGTAACCTCGCCATTACACCTACGGTAACTCAACTCCCTTTATATTTCACTTTCACAGCAGCTGCGGCAATACGCAAGTCATATAATAATAATCCTCATCATCATCATAAATGTATAAATCTTCTCCATTCAAAGTACAATATAGCTTATCATGTTAGAACCCAGAACTGCAATGTTTCCTGCTGATCTATCGCAAACCTAAGCAGATGGAACCATACTTACAGTGGAGTTGAACTAGTGGTGAATTAAGTTGGTAAGTTACAATTTCATCAACAAAAAGTGTCACCATGTCGGCAAAATTCAGGAACGGTGTGCCACTTTTGGCATGGGAGATCGCGCAGAGATACTTCGCTAATTTCACTGGTAATACGTTAATATTTTGTCTATAATGAATTTGATAACGGCTCATGGGATATTTGCAAACTGGGCTGTGATTAGTCCCTGAACATGTGATGTCATTTTCAGTTGACAGCAAGTGGCAAAATGTGTTTTTAAAGATGTTAATAGTACATGGAAAATAATGACGTTATCAAATTTGTTACAGACAATATTAACTTTTTACTGCTGGAAATGGCAAAAATTATTCACGTATCCCTTGAAGAAGTGCAACAAAAACTGTGACATCTGATCTGCACATGCACAAATATCTGCTGTCTTCTTCCCACAAAGGTGGAAGAGTAGAATGGTCCAAAGTATCTTTAGCTAAATATGTGCATCTTTTGTATATACTATAAGATGCCTTTGTCTCTGATAAATCACATTCTCTTTTTTTTAACTGCGCTAATGTCTTGCTGAAGTCTTCAGGCGGCTTGTACTGAAATTCAGGCTGAAAGATTGGGCTAGTTTGTCAAAGCTGTCAGTACCTAAATGTCCAGTTGTAGTCATCAGAAACCCTCTCCATCAAGTCAATGACAGGCCCCGGCAGGCTGCATAGCGGCCGGTTCCAGTTGTCTCGTACTCTCATGTACAAGTTTCGAGTGTAGAAGTTCTCAAAGTCTTGGTAAAGTGGTACAAACTCCTGGAAGCAGAGAAAGTCATACTTTGAGCTTTGGTCAACTTTATTTGACACCTTCCTCTAACCTAGTCATGTGATTAAGACTGCGGAAACAAACTAAGCGCGTTATCGTTATCGTTCCACAAGGTATTTCTTGTCTTTAGTTCGTCAGTTCTTGCTCATGCATAGGAAGTTACTGTATTGGCCCGAATATAAGACGGCCCTGATTATAAGACGACCCCCTCTTTTTCAAGACTCAAATTTGAAAAAAATACTTTTTGAACACCAAATTAATTTTTATACAGAAAATAATTTCAGTACATCTGAAACAAATGATTATAACAATATATTTGAGAGAAAAAGAATGTTATTTTGCCTCATTCAAATCTTCGACCCACTTTTCTCTGGATTGTCGCTACGTTTCTCCATTTTCTGTTATCCCTTCTTTTATTTTCTTCTCTTTTCTTTCTAACCGCTATTTTTTATTTTTCTTCTTCGTGCTACCGCTTTTTTTATTTTTATTCTTCGTGACAGGGGTTCACTTTGGCCTGGGGAGTCAAGTTCAGCATTCGCATCAATGATATCTTGCGCCATCTAGCGTCGTGAATGGGTATAATGTCTAGACCCCGAATATAAGACGACCCCCACTTTTTCAGTCTTATTTCGATACAAAAAACACCGTCTTATATTTGGGCCAATACGGTATATACACTGACTATAGTCACCGCATGACTTGTTTCATTACAGAAAATCGGTTAGTATAACCTCCCAATTCTTAGTTGCATTTAACTCCCGTCTTCACTCTGTGGCAGTACAGCAGCAGTGTACGGCAGAGTTTCACGTCTTGTCTAACATGTGAAGCACAAAAACATAGCGGTATCTTGACTCCTTTGAGATTTAATGAGGTCCTCAGCAGATTCCCCCTCCGGTGTGCTGTCTCACCGCAGGCAACATTCGTGTGAAGCGGTACTGTACATACCTGAAGGAGAAAGAGCTAAAGAGCAAGCATTTAAAATAATTGGGGCAAAATACAAAGCGTTGACACTCAAGGCACGCGCACAGCCAACTGTGCATTTGTGTGACTGCGCATGACGTGCGTATGCAGGCAATATGTTGATGACAGGAATGACAGCAACGTACCTTCTGTTCCTCTCGTTCCTGTGCGAGATTGCGCTTCTCTAAGCCCACAGCTCTGAGGAAGTCTCTGAAGTAGCCAAAGAGGGTGACGATGCCAAAGCCCAGATATGTCAAGACAGCCACGTGCATGGGCGCCTTTTCAAAATCTTCCTGTCTGTGCTGGCCAGAGGTGACTCCTGGCCCCCCGACATGTTTCTATACAACAAGACACCAACATCAGCAGACATACAGTATATTGTAACCTAGAAAAGAGAGAGCAACACCGTTTGAGTCAGTACTCTGTCCTTTTTTGTTTTGTTTTTTTTTTTTTGGGTGTAAGTATGCTTCCCTAAGCCTACTGTTTTGAGGAAGTCTCTCAGGTAGACAAACGGAATGACAATACTCGAGCGCAGGTATAAAGGGACAGCCACGGGCATGGGCACGTGTTCAGACGACTCCAGTCTGCGCTACCTGGAGGAAGCAATCAGCTCCGACCCGTACGATGCAACAAGAAGTCGACATAATTTAAACAAAAGGCAGCAATAGCATTCGTGTGGCTTGATTGCAAACACAAACTAAGCGGTGTTAAATGCAATGACAAGAAAACATCTATACTATGATCATAATCTATTATGTAAATGGGAATTTTATACGTGCAGCAATAAAAAAAAGGTGTGAGTGTGAGCGCGGGTGGTTGTTCGTCTCTGTGTACCCTGCGATTGGCTGGCAACGGGTTCAGGGTGTCCCCCGCCTACTGCCCGAAGACAGCTGGGATAGGCTCCAGCACCCCCGCGACCCTTGTGAGGATAAGCGGATTGGAAAATGAATGAATGAATGATTGAATGCACATCCATTTTCTTCACACACATTGGGATCTAGAGAGATAATTGTGCATTTAAATATATTTTTGTTAGCTGACAAGTGCCTAATCATTTGTGAAAATGCAACAGTCATGAAGTGCTGATTAATTTATGCATTCAAAATAATAACTGCAACTGTCGATTACATTTTTCCAAGACCTTTATTGCTTTTCTCAAAAAAAAAAAAGTTAACAAAAAATGTTTTGTAACTGTAGCTGTAAACTGTAGCCAAACCACATTCATGACAACAACAAAAAAACGTGGGTAATGACAAACCACATGCACATTAACCCCAAAATAGTACAAGCAGGCCCCAAGGTGGAACAAAATCAGCGCAACCAAACTTCGCAGAGTTGCTTCCTCATTTCCACAGCCTGCAGGCAAAGAAAACCAACCTGCCTTGATTTGGAGGTAAACTAACAAGGGCGGGGTCTCTTCCTACTTTAGGACGGTTTAATCTGACGTGCTTCCGAGCAAATAACATACCCGATCGCACAAACTTGCTTTTAGAAATGACTTGAAGGTGCCCAAAAAGTCATGCCGATACGCTCAACAATTAACAGTACTCCCTTAATAATATAAAAGATACAACATAGTGAGTAGGTGAGCACACATTTTGCTTACGTCACCTAGCGGCTCGTATCGGGATATAAACATAAAATAATCTTTATTAAAAGCTCTTCCAAAACAGTATGTCAAGTTCACTTGCACACCTATGAAGCCGTATTTGCGTCCATACCTGTGTGGTGTTGTGACAGATGTGTATATCTTTGCATTTTAGTCCGTTTTGGTCCGGGTGGGTTAACGTTTCCATGAGGGGCTGGTCGTATCATACTCCCCCCTCCTGCACGTCGGCGAGTGTGTCGGTTGTCAACTTTCAGCAGGTATCAAGGTGCCTTGACTTCCTCCTTGTACCGCGTCACTGTCAGCCTCCCATTGTTTTATTTTTACTTCCACGACAGCACAAGCACAGGGCAATAATTTCCCTCCTTTAGCGTACTACAATGTGGATGAAATGCCGAATAGAAAATGATGCACTGCAGACATCGTAAAATCATGAATCCAAATCCTAAACAATATTTAGTTACCTTTCAGAAAATATTGGTATAATGTTGGTCAAATGCTAAAAACAACAAAATTTTTGCTTGCGCACGCACAAGTCAATCCTTCATTGCATTTCAAGGGGAAAAATGCTGTATTTTAGCATTTAGCCTGCATTTTATTAATACGTTGTACGAATGTACTTTGTAAATACTTTCGAACGAGTTTGCCAGTCAAAAAATGTTTCCTCCCCATTGGCAGTTCTGCGCTTCCCCCGTACTTATGCTTGTGGTGTGCATCATACTTTTATTCAAAAAATGAGAAAACCTCTCAAGTAATTGAAGTCATAAAAAATATTTGGTTTTTTATTGTTAGGTCAATCCAAAGTTGTTAACTTGTTCCTGTTCATCTGTTGGAATATAAAAAGTGATCATCAATGCCTCAGGTGTGCGTCTTCTGCATAGTAAAAGATAACTGCATCAATACCATCATTGTTATTTACTAATAGACATAGATTTTGCACAGTATGTCAAAATTGGTTAATGACACAGAAAGAGATAACGTTCGGACAAATTATGCATGTCCTGTAAGTGTGATTATCTCACTCTCATAAATACAATACATCTTTATTGATATAGTACTTTCTCAACAGCTGCAGGTTGAACAAATTGCTTTACAGAACACATATCATTAAAATATGAACAATCATACAGCATACACATAATCTAAAACAATAGTACAATACAGTACACCATTCCTACATATGCCATGTGGTTTGAAGCGGGTTCGATGAAAGAGGCGAGATTCAATCGCTTTTCACCACGGGGTCAGAGGTGTCATGATCACAGCATGAATGACGTCACACACGTCTGCTCCAAGCTAAGTTTGAAAGAAAACAAGCAGCTGTAGTATGAGCTACAGTCTCATCTATTATCCTTCCCTCTATACTGATTGTGCACATTTGACTATATCATGCTACAACTTGGAGCAAGGGACATTTTAGTGACTCATGTCTTTCGAATGGGGATCATTTATTATTGGAGGTACAAGGCTATCCTTGACACAATTTCCCACGTTCTTTATCTCAATAGAAATGTTCTCTCTATTCCAATCATATTGCTTCTGAGACTGCACTGGCCAATGTTCGGGTTGTTCTGTGGCATGACGCACAAAATCAGCTGTCATTTACAGATCTGAGCTGCCAGTAGCTCCCTTGTTAGGGAGGGTGCTCGTGGGAGGTGGGGTGCAGCCTGACACATGAATGAAGACAGTATAGGACCGCTGGAAGATCAGGGGAATTTTCGATTAAAGAAAAAAACAGAAAAGAAGATACAGTGCTGTGGAACATTCCTGCTGGGTGGAATCCAGCTGTTAGAGAGAGAATAAATGAAATGAGGAGAGGCCACCACCGTCTTAGTACACTGCATTTAAGGGATCTGATTCTTCACATCCTCCAACCTCCATTTGCTGTCTTGAATGGAAATGTTTTGCTTCTTATTCTACAGGATTGGAAGGAATGTATTTCTCATTTCGCTGCATAGGCCACTTGCATAGGGGCCATATGAGGCAGTGGCACCAACTTTGTCGTGTAGATAGTGAAAGGATAGATAGGAAATGGTTATGAGTAAGAATGTGATAACTATAAATAGGTAAAGTCAGATTCAGCATATCTATTTTTCTTGATGAGCAAAAAGGAATAATAAAATATTGCAGGCACAACAAATGACATCACAATCCAATGGAACCCCCCCCCACACACACACATACACGCACACACATTATAAGCCCCAGATGGTGATAACGCTATAATATAATAATGTAATAATTCTACAGCAATGCAAAGCAGAGCCACAATATAAAACATATCATATATCTATATATATATATATATATATATATATATATATATATACACACACACACACATGTGTGTGTGTGTGTGTGTGTGTGTGTGTGAGTGTTTATGTTTCCTGTAAGGTAGTTACTGTGTTGTGCTCAAATTGTCACCACAAGTCTTCCTGTATATTCCGCCGT
Source organism: Hippocampus comes (assembly GCF_001891065.2). NCBI lineage: Eukaryota > Metazoa > Chordata > Actinopteri > Syngnathiformes > Syngnathidae > Hippocampus > Hippocampus comes. The sequence goes on from NW_017805277.1 coordinate 3,198,230, forward strand.
GTTTCAATGAAAGTATCACTCAGAAAGCATGTTTCTCAGTGCACTAGATGATAGGACTTCATTTCCCCATTTAAAATATATCCTGGTTGCTATTGATTGATGGTTTAATTTCCTTGCAGGATTGATCATTTCATTTCCGAAGCCCCAGTTTCCCTTCCCTGTATTTACCATTAGATTAATAAATGCACATGCCCTTTTTTAAGATGAGATGGGGAAATTAATTAAAAATCACCATGAAAAAGATTCTCTACCTTGAATACAAATGAATGGTGAACCAATTATGGGGGAAATGCACACTGTGCTCAGTGGGGCATCTCAGTCAAATACCATTTTAATGTTAATGTCATGTAAAATTGACTGTTGGCTAATCCTTGTTTAATGTTCTTGTAACTATTAATATTGAGACATTTTCCAGCGAAATAATACATGATACATTTCATCACCTTTGTCATCATTGGTGTGCATGTTTTGTTGGTGAGTGTGCTGTGTGGGGGAATTTGGCGACCTAGCGGCAGGATCTGAAACAGCAGCTCCCTTTTGGCAAATTTTTCATGCATTTGACGAAGCAATCGCGTGCACAGGCCTAAGCTTGTGGTATTTGCATACAGTATTCACAGGCTGACTTATGCTGGATCGGGATGTTTAGAGGTGTCAAGCTGTGCTGTTGGAGACCAGTTGTAATGCACAGCTATATTTAAACTTCCCCTGGGGTGCCATTAAATCGTGTAATTTCTTCGTCGCGCCCCGTTGACCTCATTTTAGTATGCACATCATACAGCATTAACAGGAAAAAAAACATCAAAAAGAGGAATATTCAAATTTATATCCGTGCATATCTCACGTTTACGTTCAAGCCCCTTTGCAGACATGCTGATCGGATCATCCCAAATACATTTATAACAAGTAAGACAAGGTGATTTGTATTTGGATGGTAAAGTGGAAACAATGGGATTTAATTTGGGGAGTTATGACTGTACTGCTTCTGGAGAGCTGTGAGGAGGGAGACTTTGGTCAAATGCATAGTCTGTTAAGACCACCATGAGACTTGATTAAAGGGTAAAATGTTGATGGATGAACTGACTTTTATTTTGTCACGGAACATTTTACTCAGTTAAATAAACAGGGTTGACATACTCCGGTATCTCACTGTGTTTCTGTGTATTCAGGGAGACGGAACAGACCGAAGCATCACATTGTTCTTCAAGCCTTATTTGTAAACAGGCATTTGTATGGCTATGATTTCGACTGCTTGCCGCTGCAGTAGTCTTAATTTTGAGTCTTCACATCCGGAAGATTCTCCCTCGTTCACGTTGGAAGGAAGAAGGGGTAAAAGACAGATTCAGCAACAGATATTTATAGAGAGTGGGAGAAACTGGATGGTGGCTTGAAAGGTTACAGAGTAAGAGGGAGTGTCTGGGTTGTAATGTGGGAGAAAGATGCATTGAGTCGTTGCATGCAACAAACTGGGAGCCAGTGGAGAATAAAAAAATAAAGCAAGAACATTTAGAGATTGAGTTGGTGCTTTAATGTTGGCGTGGATCTTAATGATGTTCTGAAGTTCGTTTTAAAATGACTCACTTAGAGAGGCTGGGAGGGATTGTTTCTGCTTTCCTCTTCTCTTTTCATCCGACTTGAATCCTTCTGGCCCTCTTCTATAGAAAGCATGAATTATATAAATTGAGGATTTTGTTAGTGTTGTCATTCAAGGTGATTCTGTCTTCCTGAACTTTCATTCATGAGTGGGTGAGCCAGCGCAAAGACTTGATTCCCTCATGGCTGAATTAGATCACCAAGGAGGCCAAAAACACACTTTCCGTGAGGTAAAATGTGCTCAAAACTGCCTTTTTTTCCCGTTGTTTCCACCGAACCAACCACTTGTTCTCCTCCTGACAAATCTATTGGCCTTACGACACCGACTCTCTGCAAGGCTCCAGACTCCCAGTGAGGCTCCCCCTGGCTGTAATTACCGTTTCCTATCTACTTGTATCCAGAGTCCCGAGCAACTCGAGTGAGACTGCACATTAAATCAGCACTCCAGCATGTCGTAAGTCAGCCATACAGACAGTGTCTGGGACATTCACGTGTCAGACAGTGCCTCCTGGAGGTGAAGTCCTGCGGGGTGGTTGATGTATGGACCAACACGGTCTGATTTTAATGGATGATCTCTCCTCCCCTCAGCGGGCCAATCCCGAGTCACTGTCACACCAGGCAGAGGAGGATGGATGGCGGGCTGCCGTGTTGGGGACCGTGTGGAAAAAAATATTGTCTGGTGGATGTAAGGCTGATGGGAATCACAGCGGCGCATGCTGCCATTTTCTCGTGAAGCAGTGTCTTTAAGGGGCCCGAGCTGTCACGAAAAGGGATGCTGTGGGGGAAGAAAGGTGTTGGTGACAACTACGTTGCTCCTCGTGTGTGAAGCATCAGGCGTATTTTCTTCGTTCTACTGTATATTGCATCCATCCATTTTTTATATGATGCGCATCCTGTTCAAAGTTGTGGGGAGCTCGCTCCCATCGCAACTGACTTTGGGCAAAAGGCGGACTACACCCTTGACTCAATCACAGAGCACTTATAGAGTCACTAAACGCAAGCAGCCGGCATGGAATCGAATGACACTCCATAGTCTCAAATGTCAAAATGCATCAGCATGTGTGTAATTCCAATTTTTAAGATATGTAAGTAAGTAATTTCTCACTTCAGTTTGAAATATCGAGTGGGGAAAAAAACATCCATCCATTTTCCACCTTTAAAATGAAAATAGGATAATCACACTGTATAGAATAATTTGCCACACTGCAATTCAATTTTGTCACACCAAAAGAAGAGGCGTTTGGCCCGATCTGCATAAAATATCAATCACCGACAAAGTATGTAGAGCCAAAGTCATTATACTCAGCCATTCACAACCAAAAGCAACATGTCAGTCCACACAAAAAAGCGTAACTGAGCCATTTTGCCATGCCGTTAAATTGGCATTAGTACAGCAAGTAAAATTGAAATAAAAAGAGTGATGTAGACATTGAGCCAGAGGGGCTATTTTATTTATTTTTTATTTTTTGTCGTTTTTGTGGAGCATGGTTATGAGAGTATCAATCCACATTATGCCACACTAAGGCTCTGCTCATTTACCATGCACAGCTCATTCTCCAACGGTAATATCGCAGTTACTGTACTTGCAAGTCACATTCACTGTTTGTTATTCTTACTACTTCTACTGGAGCAGAATTTTAATATGTTGTATTTTGGCACGCAAAGTCTCCAAGTCTTTTCCAATGTGCTGCAGGTTTTATCTTGGTTTGTGGGATGGTGGCAGCCTGGCAATTGTGCCTTTTAATTTCCCGAGACTGACAACGAATGTGAATTTAGGCACTTCTGGGTAATTTTTATGAAATCTACAAAGTACTTTATCTGCAAAAACAGCTTCATGAGGCTACTGTAATGACCAATCACCAAAGCTCAGTGTTTCCCTTCAAACCACAGATAGTCTGATGTATTTTTCATCGAACACGAGGTATGAAATAAAATTATTCTAAGATTCTCCCTCTATGGCTAGAGCTCACTTCATTCTCTAACTTTGTTCTGGGGAAGAGTCGATATAGGAATTGCACAAAAGGAAAAATTGAAGTTAATGCTTCCTACTCACCCGACGATCTAAGTTAGGATTAATATAACACATTTAATGCAGTATTTCCTAAACGTCTGGCCTGTTCTTTTGAAATAAAACTGCAATAGGGTTCCAAATTATGTTTACGTCTTTCTGAATGTGTTCAATTCGCAGACACACCATTAATAGATCATCACGCTCAGCTCTCATTAATCGATGACATTAGGACACTTTGTGGGTGTGTTCACAGCTACGGTGAGAAAAAAAAAAGTCACACTATTGGGTGTTATTTTTCAGGCTGGACCTCTAAAAGCATTTCAATGTTTAATGGAGCGTTTTGTGCTGAATTAAGGGATTGAGGTCCTGCAGCAGAGCTGCACATGCTATCAACCAAGGCTGTACACAGGGTACTGATCACCAATATTGTGTGCTGCGAAGGAAAAAAAATGCAGAAAATAGCATTTTGAGCATTAAACCAATGCAAACAATCATTAAATTGATTCATCTGTTTGCAACCATTCCTGCATATCAATGGTGAATGCTCGAAACAGTCATGTTTACTGTGATGGTAAATTAATGATGCAAGCCCGAATTTAACTGAAACGAGACATGTTCAAGATGGTGGCTGGCTGTGACAATAGTGGCAACAGGCGTCTGAGTGAGTCTGGAGGGTGGGGTGGGGGTGCATGTGGAGGCATGTTAGCCATTGCATTATAAAAAGGTGAGTGACTGATGGGCATGTGTGAATACTCCTTCCGTTGCAAATGTTGAGAGGGGTGGACACATGGGTGAGTCACTAATTAGGGCGAGATGTAAAAGTCCCTGTCACTCCTGATCATCTTTGCTTAATGCGCTCCGAGACAAATGCAAGATTAAGCATGCGGTGATGAGAATGATGAGACACTCAAGTAGCCACATTCAAGATGACATTTTAAAACAAAATATCTTTCTCTGTGTTGATTTCACTCTCTGGTTGGTAAACGACATGAGACGTCACTGATTTTGTGCTTGAATCGGTTCCAATTTTTAGGGATGTCTTGCAAGTTGACTTTGAATTTAGTTCTAAATTTCGATATTGTGTATTGTGGAAAAATGTTTTGCTTTAGCAGCAAATATAAAGTGTTTTTATCATATATTTTTATAATTGTTCATGTGATGTTAAATTGTTCAGTTGTGTGTAAATCTCACATGCACACACTAACTTTTGATGTGTGGTTTTTTTATTGTATACAATTTTTTTTCTACACTATAACAGAAAAAAAATGCAGAGCAGGGTGGAGTCATTTTCATATCATGGGAGTAAAAATAAAGATTTAATGAACCAGATTACATCATTTCAGTGCAAGTTTATCTCTTTATTTTTTTCATCTGTCTAAAACAAATCTGGAAATGTTTCTAATACGTTTGTATTATGTTTGTTTGTTTGTTTGTTTGTTTATTGAACATATATAAAACATACAATAACAGATTGACAAAATGCAAACAAAAATTATGAAAGGAAAAATAAAAGTAAGTAATACAAACATCATCACAGTTATATGTTCAAAGGAGTAGGGAGAAGTATACAACTTATCTAGTCCTACCCCTTGTTGTGCATACATGGGAATAGGATGAGACAGATTACCCCAAAAGGTAACATTTTAACAAAGCCTTCATTTTATTTTGAAATAGGTCCATTTTTTTACATGCCAAAGAGAGGTGTGACCTATCCTTGACACTTGGCGAGAGTCGATGTAAATCTTCTCCACATAGATTTGCAGGCAATCAGAGATGACACATTGATTTCCCGTCATTCACATTCACACCTATGACTAATTACAGTTACCGGTTGAGGCTGGGACAGCAGGGAGGGGCACTGTAACCAGCTGAGTGGTGGATTTGTGGTGACATCGGTTACCACTGGGCTACTCATACACCCTATTTTTACACTCTCACTGGACACACGCATGCACACCCATACATGTAAATAGTGCAGATGATAGCAATATTGGTGTGTGTGTGTGTGTGTGTGTGTGTGTGTGCGCGCGCGTGTGCGTGTGCATGTGTGTGGAGACTGACATACAATTTCAACAAGCATGTGATGTGAACATAAAGACAAACACACAAACAAACAAGCAAAGAGTACTTAACATCCCCCAAGCACGATAACAACCTGCTTAGATTCCACTAACCCTCTCATTCTTAAAAACAAGCAATTAAAAGCTGCAGCCACTGAACAAACACCCAGAGCATACTCAATAGACTGGCAAATGTTTGTAGAGATTGTTCAATCAGTGATTCTCAACCGGGGTACAGTGGCATGCTCGTGTGCATTGAGAGCTTATCAGGGGTGCTGCAGAAGTTTGTATGGGGAATGTGATCCCTTTTGGAGACATTGGAAGGGTTCTTCAAGTCTTACGCTAATAATGAAGTGAGAGGTTATCAATGTCAAGCAAGGATGTGAGACATCTTTGGGGGATGGGCTGAGGTTCGTTGGTTCATAGAAAGTGACAGTATCACGGCAGCATATGTACATTCTTGTTTTTAATGAAAGTCTCAAGCTAACCGGCGACTGGGGTCTCGTTATTGCTTGACATTCGATGCTTGCGATTTGTGATGTTCTCTGACATGACATCGAAGTAAGAGTAAGCTACTATTCCTAGAACAATGTTGTGGTTTTGTCTTGGACTACTGAAAGTTTTACAGTAAAGGTAGTCAATGTGTATTTAAATGGGTCTTTTCCCAACATAACATGTTAATTTAACTACTCCATTCATGCATGCATTTAAAAAAAAAATCATATTGTATTTTATGCAATGTCATAGTACTCCTCAAATATTTTGGATCATTTTCTGCCACTGAAGATGATGCACAGGCAGACCTTCTAAGCCTACTCAGCCAGATTTCCTTATTGTGTGAGCAGTCTCTTACTCTCATGGTACGGTATATAGATGGAAAGATGGCAGCTATACCTCCGGGATGTTCGAGTGCAAGACAAGGAGGTTTATAGCTGAGACTTCAGGCTGGGCTCCAGAGGCCCGCCCGGTGTTAATTGAGGTGTAATGTGATTTGTTTTGCAGGCCCTTCATGCAGCCACTCCCAGTCCATTGAATCATACCCCTTGCGATTACTCTCAAATGGCCTTTATGTCTATATGACTTCAAGAGTCTTAACGGGAAAAGATGAAATAACTACGGTCGGTTAATGCACAATGCAAAGTAAAAACAGCCATTTAAACCGTCTCAACAGCAACAGCATGGTGTGCTTAAGACAATTTGCTTTCATAACGAAAATCCACATACAAACCCAAAGGACAAAAGTGGGTTGATCTTTTTCAGGTAACTGTTAATTGATGTATTTTCTCCTGTGCTCACATGGTCCAACTCCGACACAGGCATATACCGGTAAATGCGGATCAGCATGCATAATGGAAAGTTTCTGCTTGGTTTGGCATGAAATTCTGCTTTTGTTTCCTCCTGCTCAAACCATCCCTGATCATTTGTGCAAAAAATGTCAAGTGCAATGTTAAAACCCTCACTGGTCTAATGTTCAAAGACATGCATAATGTACACTACATACAGTGTCTCAGAGGCGTCGCCAATACTCATCAATGGAATTTTCAATATGACTGAGAAAGGAAGACATGCAGGTTCAAAGGTCTGAAAATTATTTTACGATCCATAGTGCGGTTCGCTATGTTAGGTGCTGCACCCGAATAAACTGACCATTCTTCAATGACCTTTTTGCATCATGAATGTTTAATGTTAAAGATGGCAGTTTTGGGTGTGCCCAGCTGCTTTTGCCGCTAGGTGAAAACAAACACACAATGTGGAAGCTAAAAACAGAGGCGCCACATACAGAGCACACGAAACATGATCCCGCCAGCTATAGAAAATCCCCCAACAAAAATGCATCCAACCATTTTTTTTTTTTGCAGTTGTACGGCTCGCTTAACTTGTTGAGGGTCACAGGGATCGAGAGCCTATGCCAACTAACTTGGCGAAAGGCAGACTACACCATGAACTTCTCACTCGTCAAAAAGAAAAATAAAAAACAGAGAAAACACCAACAACACAGTTGTTTCCTTCCATAAAATAAGACCATAGTGTCGCATGATCAAATCAAAGAAAAGGAAAAATGAATGAAGATCTGAATTTGATTTGGACTTTGAGATTTTACATACATTACGACTATGCACTTGTGCTAGTTTGACAGCATGGCAGTTATGCAAATTGCAGTTACCTGACATAAACTCATTAAATCCGCGCAAGGAAATATCATATCGGCTTCTCAGTGCCAGCTTGAAAGTGAAGTCACAAACAACATCACATCAAAGTCTTTCAGTCTGCTGTTTGTAAGGTAAAAACAATCAGGCTTTCATGTCTATCTGCCAGCGTTCCGTAGCTCCGGCAGGAGGCAGCACAAAGGCAATAAGTGTGTCATCGATGAAGTGCGAGGGTGACACAGATATCGAGAGCTGCCTTCAGTAGACATAAAGTGCCGGGAAACTGCGGCACCAGCAATGCGCTGGATTGTACTGAGCGGCACCATGCAAAGTTCATACTTCTGAAAGGAGGAACGGGCACAGTTTGGATGAGTCAGCTCATTAACTGGGCTGACACGATGAGGAGTGAATATTAATTCAGTCAAAACTTTACACTTTTTAGATGAGCAGAAAATGTGTTTTGTTTGATTTAAATCCCATTCCCGTTTGTTTAACAAAAATCTATCAATATACATTTCGATAAAAACCTGAGATCAACTAAACCGATTCATATTAAACTTGGACAACGTCCAATCATCCGTTTTCGAGATCACTTTGCCCTCATTAGTGTTGCAGGTGTAACATGGATTTCTAAAAGTAAAGTTTTTATGATTATTGTTTCATTTTATGATAGTAGCTATTTTTGTGTTGATGATTGTGATATTTTAATGTTGAGGGGATTTATCAGTAAGACATTCAAGAAACCGTGATGTAATTTTAGTTTGATTGATGGCCAATCTTATCTACAAACAGCCAATCATGGCATTACTGAAAATAAGGTTCGGTGCGTAGGCGCATACACAATGAATACGTCAATATTTATTGTCAAAATGTGCTGTATAAAACTCTCATACATTTCGCCAACACCACTTGAAAAGGAACTTGAGGTGTGCCTTTAAATTTCCATCGGTTTTAGGCTGCGTGAGGCACTGAGGAGGAAAATGGAGCCCTTTCTGCCTGTGCTGGGGCAGTGATGCAGAGAGCTGATCTCATTGATAATACATCAGCAGAGGAAATCCATCAGGACTGCATGCATTTAATGCATGAAGTAGACATTAATGCATAAAAGTGAGTGTGGCTTCTTGGTCTGAACCGATGACGGGGCTAAGTGGGGGCTGCCCTCGTCAGGGTGTCATCGAGTACAAATGCTCGGTTCTCCTCCAGCCAACATCCAGACAAAATGATGAATCATTCATGTTGTTTGGTGACCTCTTCACCTCTTTTTATCTCCAGCTACTTATAGAGCATCGAGGTGAAAAGCGTATGAACCCAGTATGGAATGATTACCAACTCTGCTTATAAGGAAAGAAAGTCATGGTATTTCTCTTTCTTTGTTGTGTGTTTGACCTTTGAAAATATCACAGATTAAATCTTCAATTATTTATGAAGGCGAGTGGTGGGGATGGGATGTTTTCATCTGGCATTCTTATTTAGAAAGACTGAGTTTGTTGTTTTTTTTTCTAATTAGAAAATGTTACCGTGTTATTTGCCCTTTCTGGCACTATACTGTAGAACAAGGGTGTCAAACTAAATTTTTATCCTATTCCAAATCGTAGTTATGGCTGCACTTGAAGGGCCATTATTGTTATTAACTGTGAACCCATGTCGATGTATGATCACCTTATACGATCACATATACAGAACAAATTGATAACCCTAACCAGTTTTGAACTTGGAAACCAGTTAAATGTTTGCTTGACTATTTTTCAATTTATTTTGAAGGGCAGATTGGGAACATATTTTTCGCATATCAGTGCTGTTAAAAGTGAAGACAATTTGCAAGAAACATGAAGTTGTCGCCAATGATTCTCCTTCGAGGGCCACATAAAACTACGTCGCGGACCATATCTGGCCCCCTGGGCTTGAGTTTGACACCTGTGCTTTCGAACATTTCCCTCCATGCGCTGCTTAGTGGCAACCTATTTATAATCAGCCCTAGTATAGTAAACTTGACGCTGATTTTTGAATCACCACATTCTAATGATGTGAAAAAAAATTTAACATAACAAACAAAGGAGAGTGACTATAACATGAAACATAGTTCCCATGAGAATTATTTTTTGAGCAGTGTTTGATATGCAAGTAGTGTTTTCATCTGAGCTCCTAGAAATGTCATTGAGGGACACTTGGGAGGGCCTGAATGTCTCAATTAAAGCATGTTAACATGCATCATTCCATTCATCCCATAAGATGAAAAGGCATCATTTAAGATGATCTACGTGTCAGTGAGAATACATTAGCACAGCAGCTTCATAACGCAACACTCCAGGGACTGAAGTGGATGCAAAATGTAAATATAGTAGGAATTTAGGATGCAGTATAATGAAACTAAAAATAATAATCAAGGATTGTGGAATTGTTTATTTTTGACATAAAACTGCAATATAAACATGCTTATTCGGACACCACAACTGTTTGTGATGCAGTAGAATTTCAACACAAGACAAAGAGGGACTTATAAGTCTAAACATTCGCACCTGATTTCCTAGTTCGATGATCCAAAGCACATCTCACAGTAAGGTCTGACTCGGGTATCAGCATGTAATCGGGGACAAAGTGCAGCAGAACGTGCCCAAAAATAATCATTGAACAAATCAAAATTCCTGATGGCCAGCCAGCCCCTGAATTCAAGATGGTGGGTAGAGTTTTCCATCTATCCACTTCATCAGTGGTGCCCCAGCACCGGTGGTCCCCACGGTCCAGTGCTGGGCCGTGGTCCATTTGGTAATAGGCCTCACAAATTCATATATAACATTTATAAATATAAATCTATCTTATATATTTTTAATTTATTGTATTTTTTTGGGGGGGGGCGGTGGTCGCATTGTAATGGGAATTTGACATATAACGGTGCTAAATTGTCAGTAACTATTCGTACCATTGAATGCTGACCAGTTATTTTGCAGATAAGCAAAGTTGCCTGCTCAGGCACGAGACTGCATTCTGTGTAGCCGCTCAAAATGCTGATTGTGCTTGACCTTAACCCTTCCCAAAGAGAAGAAAGCGAAATAAAAAGAGAGCGCACGACGCAGGGGGGGTGTGGGGGGGCTCTCTTGACAGATCTTTGAATGGTGTCTCTTTCCTGTCTTTTTTTCCTTTCTCAAATAAATCTCATCATTTTTTTATAATACTTGTTGTCTTGGTTTCCCTGGACAAGACAGCGTCACTCCTCGGCAATCCTCGAGCCCATCAAATATATTTAATAACTAGCTGTCAGCCACCAGACGAAAGAAGCAAACCCTTGTATAATCTTTTGATCATATGCATTTGCAAGTCGCTATGATGCTCATGGCATATGAAGGAATATAACTTGAAAATTATTTACGTTTTAAGGCATGTTCATTACACCTGATTTGTTTTATTGTTGAATGAAAATGTTTGAAATAAATGAACAAATAAAATGTTTAATTACTCTTGTAAAGTTGATTTTTATGGCTTCCAAGCAACCAACCCACAAGCACCCGCCACCCCCACAGATGCTGAATTTAATCCCCGGTGATACTCTGCTGGGTCTCAATTTCAATTAGCTTCTTTTCCTGTTGGTTTTTGGAGCATTTTCCCTTCCATTTTATTGTCACTGAGTGAAATTGGCCATACGTGCACACCTGGCCATGGAACCACTGAGAAGCCAACTGCCCCATTACTTTTGATCCCTTAAAAAAAGTGGAAAAAAAAAAGGCACATATACAAATTGTTGTAATTCTCCAACGTTGGCCTGATTTGGATGAACACGCCCTCCATTCAAAACTGAAAGTCTGCAGTTCAATCACATTTGTTGGTTTCATTCCAAATCTACTGCGGTGTTGATTAGCGCCAAAAAGTCGAGAATTGTGTCAATATTTATAGACCCCCATTGCAAATGACGAATCGGGAATAGGCTGCAGGATTTTATCACCGTTTTTGTTAAACTGTTAACAACTGTGAATGAATGTGGTCAATGCGTGAACTGCGGAGGCTAATGTAGGCCAGCCTCACTATAATTCAGCATCATCCTCCAACACAAATGCGAATGCCACTGCAAGATGCTGAAGATTAAAAGACTTACTTGGAATTTAAACCGCCCAAAAAAGACTGCATTTAAGTCTTTAGATGACCCAGTTTTGTGACATCCATCCAGTAGATTACTTGCTCTGGAGGCATCTCAAAGAAATGTTTTTGAATTGAGGATTCATTGTGAGTATGCTTGCATGCAAAGGTTTGTGCACACGCATACACACACATTTGCAGTTTTGTCTATGTTTGTATGGATAGAACGTAGTTCTTCATTTGTGTTGGTTGGAACACATTTTTTGTATCTCATTAAAAAAAAAAAAAACAGTGACCTAGATATAATTAACCCACCTCAAAATTGAAGGAAATGGTATTTAAAAGTGGAAGAGCAACCTTCAATTTGCCCTGTGTGGAGCTGTTCCCCGTGTTAAAGTCAAGTTTCTAATAGAAAGAGATATCACGGGCTGCCTTCAGCATGTCGAGCTGGCAGCACCGTCTGCCAGCACTCACAGGAACGTAGTAGACGGGTGAAGGGAAGAATAAGCTTGTCTTGGGGCTGGCAGGTTTAGTCACAGGAGCTGGATACATTCTGAAGCTTCTGCTATTGTTACATTTCGTTTCATTCGCCGAGAACGGTTACTGCCCTTAACCATGGTTTGCATTTCACTTCTCTTTTACAATGAAGATGCTAAAGAGAAATACACTTTTCCGTCCTCTGTGCTGAGATAGAAAAAATACTGCACTGTGTCATTAGAAAGAAATTGTAACAGCTGGATGAGTGTGCACAAATCCCACTGGATGAGAGAATATTCACTAGTGCATAAGATCACACTTTTCTTTGAATGTATTGTAATATGTTTTAAGAATACATGATTTCAAACAATTCTAGCACTTTTTTATATTTCCCTAAAATGTAAAGTGCATTACAAATTGAATGTACTATTATTACTATTATTATTATTATTGTTGTTATTAATTAAAAATTATTTGGGTTTGTAAGAAACAAATAGCAAACATTTTTCCCACTTCCCTTGAAAAAAAAAGATTTTTTTTTTTCTTTTTTGAAAATCAACCAAGGCATGTGGCATGTGGTTGTGGGCCACCCCATCCCTGCTGTAGATACTGGAGCTTGTATCTATAGACACCACGAAGAACGAACATTGTATTTTGTTGCTCTCAATGTTGGAACAGCTGAAAACACCAATTCTACTGCAGAGAAATAAAAACTTTAAATAAAATAGTATTTTTAATTCCTGTAACACACTGCATGTCTCATTTGAGCAAAGTAGTCATTTTGGTGCTCAATAGCATGGACTTGTCATGAGGGTGACATTTACATTGACATTTATTGGTCATTCTGTTCATCTATGTTTCCTTTCATGTATGCGCAATGTAAAAATCTGCCCATGCATTCAAATTTTGTAGACACACTGTAAATTTCTGTCCTTGTATTTTTTTTTATATGCATCCACATATAAACATTGTAGACAGTCTGAGAAGACAAATGAAAACTTTCAGAACTTTCGCACTTTGAATAACGACAAGGAAAATAAGTGTATGCGCTCTCTGTCATGCAAAGATGCTCGTTGCACACACTTGAATCCCTTGGCATGCACGATGACTTAGATCATCTGTTGCTCACCTGCTCACAGTATTGCTCTGAAGTGGACATAACGTCAATGAGATGAAGCTCTTCAAAGGTATTTAACGGGGATTTGTATGGTTAAAGGCGCAGATGTAAAAGGAAATTACCATCAGCGCATAATGATGCATTAAGGTCCAATTCATTGCGTTTCAAGTATCACTCTGTTACGTTAAGCATCTGAGCATGCCAGATTCATGTTGTACACGATGATGAAATCCACTTTGTCTTCAAGGGGAAATCGAGTGCATTGTAAAGTCAAAAGTACATATTTCCAGAGTCTCCCCACTTGTGTTAAGAACCGAAGTGCAGATTGCCTTCATTTCCATGTACCAGTAACTGTATAAAATATTAAATATATTAAATTCCATATGATTATCTTGTGAATGATAAGAACAGGTATTGTTTAGTGTGATTCTGCAGCTTCTGCCTTTTTCACAAAAAAAGACAGCAGGACTCTGCAAATGATGTTTTTTAGTACGCTGCAGAAGTGCTGATGCGTCAATTTCCTCACCCTCCCTGTAGGAGGTGGGATCTGAGGGAGGGGAAGGGTGTTGACCGGAGAGAGCAAAGGCAGAGATAAGTGAGAGCAAAAAAACCCATGCTGGGAAACCAGTTTTCAGCTCTCGTTGAGGAAACACGGCTTCAATAATCCGATACCTGCTTCCCAATAGTGCGTCTAATGCGTTGATTTGCTGATCGGCTTGTCATGTGTAATGTCCCGCTACGATGCTCATGTGATCCAGACACAAAGCCATTAAATCTGCTGATGAAACAATGCAAACCCTTTTAATGTAAGCGCACAAGTGTGCCCCCACCCTAGGGATATTTTATGATGGAGCTAAAGATTAACACCAGAGCAAGGAGTCTTTGGGTCTTTGTTTAGAAGGTTTCCGTGTCCTCGCATATCAAGAATTAAATGATGGCGTATGGTAAAAGAGCTTTTCTCGTTCCTCGTCAGAATGTCAGCACTACTCAGGATCTGCCTGGCACATAGTCCTACCCCGAGGTTTGGGGATTACATGTGCTGCGTACACGTTAAAGCCTCTAAAACCTCGCCTCCTCAGAGCTCATCTGACTGTACGATGAGATGCTCAGCTCTAGTCCACTGGCCATCAGGCCTCTGCTCTCCCTGGATGCCCGTCGGTTACTTCCACTTCAGCAGAGCGCCGCAGTGCCCCGCGAAGGTCAGAACATGAGTAAATTTGTCAGCTCGCCTCTGTGTATGCTGGATCACCTAGGATCTGAAAATCACTTCACTATAAATATAACTCAAGCATCTAGTAAAGTTTTGAGAACAAATACGCTAAATGTACTAAAGTTTTCAGACACACCGTTGCGTCCGGATCCTAAAACGTAATCATTGTGGGACATTTGTGTGCCTCCTTCCTGTGCCCAAAGCAAAATCTTTTTTTCTCGTGGTTTGATGAGTTTTTGGTGGAAGAACCAGAAAGCAGAACCAGAACTCAACCTTAAAAAACACCATCGTAACCAACCAGAATTGAGATTCATCTAAAAATTACATTGCCGGTAAATTCTTCTCACAAGAGTGTAAGCTGATTGGGGGGCTCTCAATACCGAACCAGCAGGTTGCAGATGACTCCCGGTTCTTTGAGCCATTTGGTACTGAATCACAGAGAGAGACTAAACAAAAATCATGTGTTCTTCAGCAGTCTGAAATGAGTTTTATTTTTTAAATCAGGTCATCTTGATCATGTAACACCATACTAAATAAATATGCTCGCGAGATGGCAAAAATAAGCAAAATGCAAACTTTTTTGGAGAGCTTCTTCAGAAATGGGAAAAGTCCAAATGATGGGACGAAAGGAAAATAAAAGTGCAGTTGAGAGAATATCAATAAAATACAGATTTATTGCTCCGGGTAAGTCTCATGTACCAAGCCCACTCTGTGTAAAATTTTGTGTCAGGCTCGCAAATATTGCAAAGATGGCATGGGACCACTGCTGTAGACGTTCTGATGTGTCTCCCTCATGCAGTCATCTCTTAAATTCCAGAGTCATCACTCAATTCAAGAAGAAAAAGAACTAATAACTAACTTTGCTTATTGCATTCTTAAATGTGTAATCAAACTTGTGCATAACCGGCACCCACCCACACGCACACACCCGGGCTGTCCACACAAAGAAGATCTGCAATTTCAAGGCGGAAATGAAGGAGCTGGAGGCAAGAGCGATGCGCAGGCAGGGCCGCGTACATTCAATCAGCCCCCGGCAGCTCTTCACCCTCACCTATCGTCATTGCATCACATCCCCAAATTTGCACTGAGGTGTGCCTCTAACACACCGCTGACACTTCAAAGGGCCGCAGCACTTTCATAGCACTTGTTGGCTCCTCACTGCCGCAATCTGCAGCCGCCATGACAAACATGCACAGGGAGAGGACAGGCATGACTAAAGCCTCAAGCAAACGTTTTAAAAAATGGATTCTCCATTTCTCACTTCGATGAGTTAAAGTAAATTGGGCAGCCTAAGGCCACAACTGCCTCTTCACGCGATGGTTAACCTTGAAGGTTAAGGAGAGATGATCTGGATCACAGACAGGCCAAATTTGATCAACTAAAGTGCATCTTTTTCTCAGATTTTTTTTTTTTTTCCCAGGACTGGGCGGAAAAAAACCCCCCAAAAAACATCCAGGCAAAAAACACGCAAGTTAACACTCAAGCAAATCATGCTGGTAGATTACATTTTAACACCATGGCGAGTTTATTTTGGATGAAGGCAATAAATATACAGATTCTCCCTCGAGAGTTTCACCAGGTTGCAGAAGGTAGAGCCATATTTGCAAGAGCAGCTTGAAACAGCAAATTAAAATGAAAACAGTGTGCTCATCTATTGCCTCGGGCCTTGCCTACTTCCCTCGACAATATCTCCTCACTCGATTCACCTTCACCATTGGACAAACTGGTTAGAGCGCTGAATTGAATTCCATCCATAGTATTTTTTTCTTTCCAGAGGGGTCTCTAATTAAGAATTTAATTATGGCTGAGAGCGAAACATAGGCAACAAATCCCTCTCATGTTTTAAACATCTTTGGGCTGCTCATCTCTCTCTCCCACTCAGTCCGTACGAGCTGGTTCGCTGGAAGTTTCGAGGTGAACTGAAGGTAAGACATGCACACAAAGATGCTAATCACAAAGGCCTACACAAGAGAATTCTCAAGTGTGCATACATTGCATTCATGATCAAAGAGAGCCAAAAAAATAGGAAAAAAAAATATTCAACACAATCCACATTATACCAATTATAGGCAAGAGTGCCTGAACCCTCCAAAATAAAATTGAACATGAAAAGTATTAGCGTATGTGAACAAAATAACTTAAGCAGCGATTAGAATGTTACTTTTTCAGCCCGACTGTTCAATGCTGTGTTCTACTGTTCTTACCATGCCCTTGTTGTTAATAGAAAATCCAGTACTGTCCACTCTTCATCATAGAAGGTCTTCTATATCCTTTCTGAGCAGGCCCAACCCTATTTGTCACAAGCCAGTGTTTCACAGTACCATGACCTCCAAGTGTGTTTGCCGGGAATTGGGTGCTCGGAGCCAGCTGTGATTGGAAAGCTGCAGAAGGAAGAAGGTGTGATCAAGGTGAGTAATAGCTGAGCTCGGGTTCTGTGGTCAAATCTCTTTCACCAATCAATACAAGTAGTACAGTGTTCCCTTTAAGTTCTTACACTGAGTTGATGGTGATGGGTTTGTACTTGAATGGTACTTATTCCAAACCTGCGGCTAAATATGCAATATTGACAAAATATCGGGACACCTGGCCATCTCACTATCAGAAAGTGAAATTATGGAGTGTCTGCCTCTTTGCAGCTATGACGCGACTTTCGAATTTGGTGTGTCATTGAAAGATTTGTGTCTCTTGATTCAGACTTGTGTGGTCAAAGGTTATTGATGTTGGCCTGGGGTCACTCTCTCAATTCCAGTTCATCTTCGAGTTGTATGATGGGGGTTGACCTCAATACAATGGTACATCAATGCCACATTTTCCTCATTTTCCATCAAGCCAACACCAACCAACAAACATACCAACCAGTCTTCAACCACACCAATTGAGTGGCCCGCCAACTACGATCACCAACTGATCAACCACAACAGCCAACTAATCAAACAACCAACCGACCAACACGCTGATCAATTTATCAAATAAATAACTAACCTTAACCAACTACACCAGGGGTAGGGAACTCCAATCCCTCGAGAGCCATATCCTGCCTGTTTTAGATCCCACCCTACTCCAATACACCTGATTCAAATCATCAGCAAGCCCTGAAGAACTTGAAACAATCATGAACAGTTGAATCAGGTGTGTTGGAGTAGGGAGGGGTCTAAAACAGGCAGGATATGGCTCTCGAGGAACCGGAGTTCCCTACCCCTGAACTACACCAACCAGCCAACCAATCACACCATCAGTCACCGAGTGGAAATCAATTCTAGGCAGGCCTACATGAAAGTTAAATTCAACATACCAACTACACTTTTAATTAGAAAATAATTTCCCTCATTACTAGTCCACTTCTGTCAAAGTAAGATTTACACACTGGAGAAAATATTGTCATGCCTCCATTTGTATTGTAATGCTGTGAGCATAACAGTGAATGATTCCCAAAGACAGTATATCAAATTAAAAGAAAGTTGAGTGAGTTTATGTCCTTATAGGAACAATGTAACAATTGCCAACTGCAGGGGTTCTTTAATTGTAAATTGTTGGCTGTAGAGTTGATATGTTCCAAAAGTGGAAATGCACAAATTGTTTGAATTAAATTCATTAGAGAAGCCAATATAAACACAGCAAGTCTCAGGGCAACAATGACACAAACTAGTTTCATATGGTGCAAATACACACACACACACACACACACACACACACACACACACACACACACACACACACACACACACACACGCACGCACACACACGCACGCACACACAGGCACACACACACAGGCACACAGTCACGTACTATAAATGATTTGACTGAGGCAGGTGGTCTTCGACTAGGTTTTCTGCTGTCACCTCACACCTTGCAGGTCATCTGTTATGGGGACGTTCCGCTGCCACGAGTCAAATCATTTCCCAGGGGTCTGCTGCATATAATTCTGATTTAATTGGAAAGACATCCAAAGAGGCGGCCCGGTGGTCGACTTCCATCCGGATTATTCCGGAACGTAACATAATGTTCCCATAGTACAATCTCACTAGTTACTATAAAACATGATGGTTGAACGTTGCCTTTTTTTTTTTTTTTTTTTTTTTACTGTTTTAGCCAATCTTAGTGGTTTAAAGTTGCCCTCTTTTTCACTGTTTTGGTCAAGCTACTCTCTTTGTACCTTTCTTGTTTTGAAGAGAGTGCCAGATGGGTGTGCGGAGACAGGAAAAATTAATTACCGAACTCTCTCTCTCTCTCTCTCTCTCTCTCTCTCTCTCTCTCTCGAAGCCCAATGAATGGCATTGCCTCCACTGTCTGTCACTGTGCTAATAGGTATGTTTGGGATCATCAGTAGCTCTTCTCTTTCGTCAAACCACTTTATCAGTCCATAAAACTTTGCCCTTAAAATGTTTTGGCCCATCTCGTTGCTTTCTGAAAAATTCCAGACTGACCTTCTTATTCTGCTGGGTAATGAGTGGTTTCCATGTTCTGGAGGAGCGTCTGTGTGCCTTGTGTGGTCCTTTCTTCCTCTTTAGGACATTCCAAAAGTCATATTATAGATTCACAATTGCTTGTTTTTCTACCCATAAACAGCGGTGTCTTTGTAATGTTGGATTACATCTCAAACTATTATTGATGTATTCTTCACCTGAATAACCCAAATCTCAAACGTCAAACCCAAACTGTTTTCAGTCTACTGCGTACCTACCTGTAAGCCATTTGCCTCACTGTTGCATTACTTTTGGGTGCGAGTGTAAACTTTGTGATGTGAAGGTTTTCTGTCCTGAAATCAGTCATGAATGGAAACGTTACTGTGTCCATAATTTTATCTATTAAACCCTTCATAAGTCACATCGAAGCACCAATTACTTCAGTATTGACAGTCTTAAGTTGTCCTTTTCTGAGCCGGCGTTAATTGTCTTTTTGTTCCGTCTTTGGCTCATTTCTATCAAAATTATTCAAACTGATCCTTGAAGCTGCTGCCAATGTCTTTTCTGTTTCGCCCTTTTTCACACACTTCTCCATCTGCCGCATTAGTGCCTTCAGTGAGCCTCCTGCGATAAATGCTCTTCCCTCAACACCCTCCCCACCCCCGTGTTTTCCATCACAGTTCATTTTGAGTTCTTCCACCTTGTTCTATTTATCTACTCTAATGTAGTTAAACTTTCCTGCTTGGAATTCAATCATAACATTGACATTTGAAACTGTAATTCAATGAAACTAACTGTCTCATTAATACACAGAGAGATTAATGTCAATTTCCCAAATTGTTTCTCCGATAAATTTCCATTTTGTGTAACATGAATACCAGCACAAAGTCAGAGAGGTGTGAATCAGGTTTGTGCAGTTTGCAAACCGAACAGCTTGAGAGGTCAGATTTGCGAACGCAATGAGGCACCAAGTTCCTGGCTATAATAAGGACTACAGATGTGTGGAGTAAGGGAGGAGAGGTTCGCCAACGTCATTGTAAACAGCCGACAATTAACTGCCTGGATGATGATTCCTCATTCCTGTTTAGTGAGGACTGTACACGCGAAGAGGCCAGTATGTATTTCTGCTGCAAGGGCTCATAAACATGCACTATGCATACATTATCAGTGGAAGAATGGCCAACTTACTGCTAGTTAAGGAAGTGCACTTCACTCTTGGTTTGTGTATCAAGAACATATTTAAAAAAATAAAATAAAATAAATAAGAGCCAGGGTCTCTTGGCTGCCATGTTGAAATAATAAGTTGAACTGCTAAGGTCAAACATGACATATTGCTGGCATCCAATGTGTTTGTAGATAATGTAAATAGAAATCATCCATTCCGAGGTCAATCAAAAGAGCTGAAAAAATTGCAAATTTCTTGGGGAGGGGGAGGAGGGATAGGTAGCATTAATATTTTAACAAGTGACTTGCTATGAAGTAATGCTGGACAAAAGTACTGGGTCTTACTTTGGAAGAAACTGCGCTTACTGTGTTTTGTGAATATTGTTCAAATTTTTCTACTCTTAATATGGTGGTCTAACTACCCCACCCCCCTAAAAAAAACAAGAAGGAAACAAACAAACAAACAAACAAACAAACAAACAAACAAACAAACAAACAAAAAAGCAACAGCCAACCCAAAGCCAAAGAAAAGTTACAGCACATGCCCAAGAGTCGGTGTTTCTTATGGAATTGATAGCTTATATACATTGATGAAAACCTTCAGAGTTTTTATGGTTCCTTGATACAGTGAATTCAATCTATTACACAGGTGTCAAAGTCAAGGCCCGGGGGGCAGACCTGGCCCGCCACAGCCTTTTATGTGGCCCGTGAATGCAAACCAAGCATGTCAAGTTCCATGATGTTTGCTAAAGTCAAATATTTATATTTGCCAAAATTCATAACGGCCCGCCAAGGGAAACCGTTACTACAATGTGGCCTGCGAAAAAAATTAGTTTGACCCCTCTGATCTATGATATCAATCACAGGGATGCACAGATTGAAACATAGAAGTACTTCGAATATGAGTTCTTGGTTCATGGTAATTATGTAGTTAGAACACGTAAGGAGAAGACTGTCAGACTTGGGGTGAGAGGATGGCTAGAACAAATTGACTCAATTTTCTGCATTTTTACAACTGTGCATGTGACTCTTATTTTCTCATGAGCCTCAAATAACATTGGAGAAAAGGCTGGATTCAAAGTAGAGAGGAAGCAAAAGAGGATGATTTGCCATCTGGATCTTTCTTGATCTTTGCCTCCGGCAGGACAAGCTGATGTAAAGGAATGCCCTTACTATAGCTCTTCTAATCTAGAAGTCATACACAGTATTTCGTGTTACACAAGTATTGCAGTAACAAGCAACCGAGACAAACAAAGACATGACCAAAAAGTATAGAAAACATTTATTTCATGTAAGGGTACCATTGTGCAGCAGTCCCGCCTAATGATAGCTGTGCAGCAATGTGGAAAGCAGAGTTAAAGTGATCAGTGTTGCAGTACAGTACTTACGATACTATGACGGTTGTGCAGATGATGCAGATAATCGTTGTGCCATTTCAAATGATCGGTAGCAGTAATTGTAATCCAACTCTGGATGTGCAATTAACGCAATAAGTCCTTGAACGCTTTAAAGTGCCATTTGTTCAAGTATGTAGTGAGCTGAAGCTACAGTGATCAGTGAGGTAATGCTGTCCCACAGGGCTGTACAAAATCGGCAAGCGTTTGCAAAGTGCCGCGAATATATTTGAGTCAACTAGTTAGAGAGTTGATGGCAAAAGGGAAGAAGCTATTTGAATGGCTGCTGGTTTTGATGTGCATGGTTTGATAGTGCCTACCAGAGGAGGAGGTGGATGAAATGGTGACCAGTCATATCCAGGAGAATTTCACGTGCTTTTGTCACATAAGTGCGGGAAGTCTGAGGTGGAAGCAAAGCAAAGCTATTCATTTGATGCAGGAAGATGTATTCCAAATTGAAATGCACCTACCACCATGTCGTGTCGGGTTATTGTCGTAACACGAACCTTGCTTTCTCTTGAATATTCCCACTTTGAAGGCACATTCTGTATTAAGCTTCTGCAAATGAAGCCCTGCAGAGGGCTACATTGCTGTTAAATTTATGACTTGTTTATTACCAAGGTGACAAGTACAGTATATACAATACAATACGTGCATTTGACAAGAAAGTTGTACTTGGCTTGACTTGACTTGATACAGATTTATTGATATAGCGCTTTCACAACAGCTTCAGCTGTAACAAAGCGCTTTACAGAACAGTGAACATAAAATAACAAAATAATATAACACAACACATAACATAAGACACAGAGAGTCATGTAATCTTAACCACGTTTCCTGCATACGCTTTGTTGTTTGAAGCAGTTATAGATGAAAGAGGAGAGAATCAAAGTGTCCTTTCACCAGCGGATCAGAGAAGTCATGCTGAAAATGTGCACACGTCTGCTACAAGTTAAGTTTGAAAGGAAACAAGAAGCTGTAGCGTCCATTGACTTAAAAAAAAAGAGATTGGCTCACATCTCCTGTCCCATATAAATCCGCTTCAATTGCAAGCGGCGACTCCCAGTTCCTTTCTCCTCATCGTCGGATCCACAAGCCATCCATCCAGCCGCAGACTGTCAAACAGCGCCGACATTTCCGCTGAACAAAACGGGGCTCTGAAAAACGCTGCCCATTACAGGTGCAAGAAACACAAGCGCCCTGGGGCTGTCCAGCGGCAACAGTCAAATAGCACTGAGTACTACAACATGTCACTTGATGAAATGCTCACTACCCCAGTTTGTATTCATAATTGATCTTTTATCAAGCTAAAATAGATTGTCTCCGAATATTTCAATAGTCAATTTCTAGTAGGATACGAAAATATTCAACAGCTGCAAACCTACAACTCCTCTGTTATATTCTTATTGTTTAATGAAACCCATGCTCCAGTTCCCAGGGATGGACCCGCAAAAAAGTCCACATTTCGTTCTTATGTTATGCATGACATTGCCAGGGCTAAAGTGACCTGACTTTATTCTGCTGAGACCAAAACAGCACCCATCAAGGCCTCCCAGGGGTATCAATTAGCGATTCCCTTGTCTCTCTGTGGCCACTCAATATCACCTTGCTTCCACTGCAGAGGGTTACGCCACATCTCTAGTGGCAGGGCTTACTTAAAACCCAACCCACATACAGTATCAAACCATGAGCTATCTTTGAAAGTAACCTTGGGAAAGTAGGGCTGGAGGTTGGAGGGATCTAGTACACTTGGTTTGCCTCCTCTATTATAAGTCTATGTGATTTGCTGTCTCCGGGGAGGTTGCAGCTGCACACTTGCTATTGAACGCTGCCCTGTTAAATTTTCAGGGGACCACAAATTTACTGCGATGGTCCGGTACGTTGCAATCGTCTAAGTTCAATCGGAGACAAATGTTTAATAATGTGCACATCAGTGGTGGCCAATGAAAGGTGGGAGTTTCACTTGAAGGAAGCCTGTATGAAATGTCATCACTGAGGCTTGTAACCTTTTAAAATGTTTGTGTTTGTAAATGCAATAAACAAATAAGAAATAATCAAGCAGAGTAGCAACATCATTACTTTTTTTTTGATTTTCCCATTACAAATCTCCCGGACAAAATTAATAGGTGGACCGGAGTTCGGTGAATGCGAGTCCAAATGGAAGCGGTGTGTGGCCATCAACGATCAACCGGTTTTCAGATTGTTGTTTTGCTCGTTAGCAGAATATACTAAACCAGTGGTCCTCAACTAGAAATGCTGTAGGTCCACTTTTTTTTTTTTTTTAATAAGACCAAGGTCCGGTCCCATGCACGGCGGTCATGGGGAGCAGGGCTATATGCCCATTTAGTATGGTTAAGCCAAGCTTATACAAATCAACACTCCTCACAACCAACCAATAATGGGGTGCATGAAAATAACAATTATTCACTTTGCCAGTACACAGCAAATAATGAGAGGTATTGTGTTGAGGCACAGGAACTCTTTTATTTTGTTAAGTTGTGCCTGCTTAATAATAGAAATAGCCCTTTTAGTGAAATAAGACAATTTTTACTTTAACTTTGTTCAACAGTAGTTGTCTTTTTTTTCCCCTTAATTTAACAAAACAATTTAACAAAATACTCATTTTACCAAAATAAATACTAAACATGAAAACAAAAATATCCTTTTCATTTGTACAATTCCCCTTTTCACATCCCCTCTGAAATCACAGAAAAATACAGTATATCAGAAGAGGAGTTAAGAACCATTTTAAAAACTGACACAAGGGAGCACAGGAATGTGCAGTGCTGTTCTTCCACTAAAGGTGAATGCAATGTTTGAGGCATGCAAATATTATTTGAGGACGCCATTGTGATGTTCATTTACCATGTTGCGGTGTTCTGCTGTTAAACAGCTGCAAAGATCCCCGGGTAGACGGGAGCAAAACTGCACACAATCGAAACCTCCCGCGATTCGTCGTGTCTAATTGTCTGTGTGCGGCTCTCCTAGACTGAAGCTGTGAGCACACTGTGGCGCTCAGCCAGGGTCTCCAGTTAGTCAAACATTATACAACACACAGTCGCGCTGCTGCGGTCCTCCGCAATACATCTGTTAGTGCACGCAAAGAATAAAACGGATAATTTTAACAAGCGATCACGGTAATGCGCAGATTATAGTCCACAAATATAAAATGTATAACGTAAAAATCACTTTATAATTTATTATTTTATACAATTTGCCGAGGGTCCGGACAGAGGAGGTCCGGACAGAGGAGGTCGGCGGTCCGGTCGTGGATCGCGGTCCGCCAGTTGAGGAAGGCTGTACTAAACATTCAAAGCCATGTTTGCAATCCTGGCAAGTTTGGAGTAATAAGATCATTTATTTTCCAGCATTCAGGTAAACATTTGAGTGAAGTTGAGGAAGCAAACTTTTTTTTTTTGTATTTTCTTTTTCTCTTTTTGTCATTAAAGTCTAGAGGCATTGGGGGCAAGTGATAATGTGATCTGCACCCACAGAGCTAGATTGGTATTTAAGTATGGCATGTCAAATTTTAGTTTTTTGAGATTGTTTGGTTTTGTTTGATCGGCTCTTCTTGACAGGGGGCAAGGTATACACAGTCTTTACAAATTAGCTTTGCTTGGTTGAATGTAAAAAAAAACTGGAAATGTCAACGTGGCGAATATGTCTTGGAGCTCATACATTCTTTACCAATTCTAACCCCCCGAAGATGTAAAGAAACAACTGTGACCAGCACCACTGTCAGCCTCGGTGTAGCTGACATGAAATATTCAAAAATCCCGTGAGTTCTGCTCGAAATCGCAAGGAGAGGCCGTTTCACTGCCTTGCTCCCCGGGTACGAGATGTCACTGTATACTTTGAACCTTGGCTTATATAGCCTCCAATGATTGCGTAAGTGGTTGCCCAACCATTTCTGTTTGCACCCTCTTGCGCTCTACTATCACGAGTGGGAGAAAACTGTAACTATCCCTCTGCTCTTCGTTGAACAATGGCCTCGTATTTAAAGAAACAAAGAATATTATCTCCCTTGGCAACAGTGATTAATCTCACTTTGTGCTTTTAGCAGTGGAGTCAGGGAGCAGCCTGTTTCCAAGTCAGACTGCATTTGGGCAACCATTTATCCATTAGAGTGCCCTCAAGAACATTCACGTGAGGTAGTGCTGGAAAAATTGTCTCTTTTACTCTGCTGCTCATTAAATCCGATTCTCAATGGCATGACATTCACAATGGAGCCATTATAATGATATTTCTGTGGGTGCATATTGATTTTCATCTCAGGTTTGCTCATATTGTACGTGTCAACACTTATTCGCAGAAGATCTCGATAATTATTAAACACGAATAAGGTTGTGCAGCAACAGTAAATTTATCGTCTGCAGAGAGCATGGAGGCGCTCTCGATTTGTTCTTGTTCACTACAGCTGAATAATTGGACTGTACACACAAACTGCGTCCTGAGCTTCCAGACATTTTAGTGCGCTTGGAGGTTTCTCTCAGAAACTAAAAATGACCCATTGCCAAGCTTTGATGTTCTTTTAACTCTCAAGTCAATATGGCCATTAGTGTGTTTGTTTGCCAGAGTAAAAGTTAATTATGGTTCATCCTGTCCTTATTAAAGAGAGTCCACTTTTATAAAACTGTAAGTGGAAGGAGCACAAAGGATGGCTTTTCCCATATTGAACCTTTGTTTTCACTCCTTATTTCTTTGAATAGAAAATGGTTTCATAAAAATGTGGACAGGTATTAGGGTTTATATGGAATATCAATATCGGCATTAATTTATACAGTGCTTGCAGTGATTCCGTATCTGCACGAACGGTAATTACAGTATTCTTAGAAAGGTGACAATTATCGGGACATTTGAGTAAAATTATTGTTGCTCCAATTTGGGAGATAATTTGGTTTATGAATGCATCTTGTGTACAACAAAAATCAGCAAAGCAAAGGGTTTTAAGATGTTGGCCTTTGCTTCATCGACATGAACATGCTTTTCAGCCCTTTTACGGCTGATGTGCAAAAAGGCTTCATTTTTAGGGGGCTCGAGATCTGAAAAAAGAAAAAAAGATTCATTCTTCTGCTGTTACTTATTTTGGTATGTGTATTTGAGTAAAATGAAAATTTGACTTTGTACTATGAATTTCCTGACAACAGTCCTCCAATTGACAAATTTGATACTGTATACTATAATGTATTGTAGAACATTTATTTGGAGAAAATCATGATGAATGGACAGAATAAAATGCAATACCTTTTCAGATTTCAAATAATACAAAAAAAAAACCCATTATCCACATTCAAGTTTTAACTGAAGGAAAGATTAGTTAGGCCTTCCTGTGTGGAGTCTGCATGTTCTCCCAGTGCCTGCAGGTACTCCGGTTTCCTCCCACATTCCAAAAACATGCATGGCAGGCTGATTGAACACTCTAAATTGTCCATAGGTGTGAGTGTGAGTGCAAATGTTCATTTATGTGTGCCTTGCAATTGGCTGGAAACCAGTTCAGTTTGTACCCCGCCTACTGCCCCAAGACAGCTGGGATAGGCTCCAGCATGTCCGCGGCCCTTGTGAGGAAAAAGTGATTCAGGTTATGGATGGATGAAAGATGAGTTAATAGAATACGATTTTCATACAACTTGTACTGTACTGTGCTCAGGGTAGTGAGTCTGTCGCTGACAACTCCATAACGTTTTGGTTTTGACGACTGTGCGCTACGCAGCATTTTCCGCCGCGGCTTAAGTTCCTCAACGCTACAAACTTGGAGGAACTCATTTACTTGGCCATTCGTCTGGACAACCAGGTTAGGGAGAGACACCAGGAACGCGGGCAGGAGCACACCCGAGTGACTTCGAAGACCCTCAGTGACTGCAGGTGGCGAAAGCTCTATGACACCCACATACCTACTTGTCAAGACAACCAACCGACCACGGTAATAGCCGAGCCAGCGGACAAACGGATGCATCTTGGCAGATGTCGATTGCATCCTGATGAGAGACGTTTCCAAAGTGAGGCATGCCTCTACTGTGCTCTTTTGGGTCACAGAGTAGCCACATGCCCTGTAAGACCTGCGCGATTATCCCACCAGTATACCCAGCTCTGAACCCCTCAGCTGTACACCACCCAGATCCTGAAAGGATTTGATCTCCAGGGGTCTCGGAGCCAAGGATTGCTGCTCACTCTTCCGCCACCCATCTCTGTTCAGGCGACGCACATTCTGCGGTCGCCACTTGTCACTGCTGTAAAATACATCGATCCAAAATGGATACATTTGGTTCCATGCCCTCAGTGATAATTTTACAGTTTGAGCCCTGTGAGTCCCAGGGACTCGCTGATTAGAAAAGTATGAGTCCGATTACGCATTTAGAGAGTCCCGAATTTCGAATTCTGAAATGGTCTACTTATTCAATTGCATATGATAATAAAACAAACAACAACAATATACATTGATAATAGGTTTATTTCTTATAAACAAATGCTGCAAAAATTTGAATAATTCAGGCATACAAGATTTGCTGAGAAATAGGTTCTTATTTCATCCCATGGTTCAGTCTTTGAGTTCATAAATTCTCCTCTTTTTACTCTGCTTCCAATGATGCAAGGCTTTCTCAAAGTCAGCTTATCATCGCAAAAAAAACTTTCCAACTTTAGCTGCTTCCTCTGTGATATCTTCGCAATAAACTTTCTCAACACTTGTTTGCAACACTTGTTTTAACGTTACAAAATTTGGAAATCGTCTGCTTCCCGCGAGGTGAAGGCCGATCTCGCCCATCTCGTCTCGTGAAAACGAAAATCTCGCCCCGCGAGATTACTTAATGCAAGATCAAAACAACAATGGCGGCGATGGTCAAACTGTGATCGTTGCTGGAAAAAAGATTTTCCGTAGTTTTCTTTGTTTTGACTGAGAAAGGAAAAGTATGCGTTTAGGACGCAGGACGCGGGACGCAGAGGTAACGAGTTGGCTGTGCCCTCCACTACACCTTGTAATTTATGTACATCCATGTAGTTGCAATGACCCAAAATTTTGTGCCACGTCTGTAGATCATGACACACATTGTTTACACTGATCAACAATATTTTTTCCAACAAGTGGAAAGTAAAACACGTTAACACTCACAGATGTCGAACCTGATGCCTTCCTTGGTAACCATATGTGACTGTTGTCTTTGTCAAAGATGATCGTTGCTCCTCCAGTTGTTGCTCTTGCCACTGAAAAGATGTTTGAGAACCTGGAAGGTAGAAAAGTGCTACACAAGTGAAAATCCATTTATGATTATTTCATGGCATTACCATCACGTCTTTTTATTCTCATCAAGTAGTATTTTCAAATATTTCCAGGGAATGGCAATTGCATTGAATTGGGGAAAAGCTCAGTTTACTTTTTTTGTCTGTGAAAAAGCAAAACCTTTGAGAAGAACTGCACTTTTCTTCTTTTTAGACTCCAGAACTGTGTTGTGTTGAATGAGTAAATGGCTCATATTGACTTTGTTAGGAAATATCAATGAAGAACAAAAAGAAAATCCTCTGCCTTTATGAACAAGAGAGGGCACTCAGTCCGAGAGCAGTCGGTGATTATTGAATGTGGCACTTGACTCACCGGAGATTTGAGACATTAGTGCAAGCTGTTAACTGGCCACTTAATCAATGATGGACAAACACCAAGAATTCTCAGCAGGGACTGAAGGGACCAAGCAAGGACATCATGTGATTTTTGCTTATAAACAAGCAAACGATGAGACTACGCTTTAGAGTGCATTGATCAATAGAGAGAAGTGTTCCCTAAACTCTCGGGATTTCTCAAGCAAAGATCAAACTTGTTTGAGATCTTTACATGACTTTAATGGGTGTAATTTGGAGCATCAAGTGCTCATAGTCTTCTCCTTCCCAAACTTTGCGCTTCCATAAGGGGAGATCAAAACCTTTCAAGAAAATGTCGGGTAATGAATTGATCGTTTGGAAAAGTTTCCATTCAGAGAACTGAAGAGGTGTTCTTGGCTCTGTCGGGCAATTATTGGTTTTTACTTGATCGAATGTCGATTGCAATGTGGAAATAAACGTTTTGAAATACACGTTTTATTCCATACTAATGGAATAATGAATAATGAATACACTTGTCATGATCATATTATCCTACTAAATCCTTGTGAGAATAGAATGAGATGAGTTGTTTTCTCCTCCTACGTTGCCGTTGAGTAGTCAGCATGGTTTGATCTTCCAAGCACTGAATTTTCAAACTCAAATCTACCATCCTTTTTTTTTTTTTTTTTAATCCAGATGCTTCTGTGGCATGACATTCTTATTCTTTGTGTGTTGTTTTGAAAGTAAATGGAATGAAGGAAATGCTGGGGCTTATTTGTGGATTTTCACGATTCAGGAATCTATTCGTTGCTTCTCGTTAACTCACCCAAATCTTGTCAACTGTTCATCTTTTGTTTGTTTTTGTTGTTGTTTTGTTTTGTTTTTTTAATGAAGTCTATGTTGGCGTATCGACTGTTCATGTTTTTAAATGCATAGACATTACAAGATTCAGATCCGCTCAGTTTCACCCTGTAATCATAAAGACTTCAGCGGATTCTGTGAGCCAGACGGTGTTGAATAATTGTGACGATAGTAATATCCATTCCAATCCGCTTTTATCCTCACAAGGTTCATGGGGGGTGCTGGAGCCTATTCCAGCCGTCTTCGGGCTGTAGGCGGACACTGAACCGGTTGCCCATCAATCGCAGGGCGCACAGAGACGAACAACCATCCGCGCTCACACACACACCTCGAGAAACCGGAGTACCCGGACAAAACCCACACAGGCCCAGGGAGAACATACAAACTCCACACAGGAAGGAGGGAGCCAGGATCGAACCCACGACTTCTGCACTGTGAGGTCGATGCACTAACCACTGGATCACCCCAATATAATATTTTTGACCTAATTCTTGCAGTACATATTTTGTTGATGCACTAGCAGTATTTTCACATCTGTTTTACCTCATTCTGTTTCAGTTGGCAGTTTTTCTCCGGCCTTCGTATGTATAACGTGCGGCTAATGTGTAAAAAAAAAAAAAGGGAGACTTTCAGGTTTTAATCGTTTTAGTACCGGTAGGTGTTACGTACTGGCGTGTTCAATCGCCCAAATTTTACAGAAACATATTTATTGTTTTTTTAATGACTGATCATTTTAGATGACATTTTAGTTCAAGCCTCTTCCCACCAGAGCTTTAGTGATCAAGGTCAGCGTTCTACCTCTAGGCCTGACTTTCCTTGTCAGTATTCCAAGCACCTCGGAAGATGTTGGCAACATTTTTACTTGGCAGATACCTCCCAGACACGATAGGGCACATGGAAGAGACGCACACTGAATAGTCGATTCTTTAACCTGTGGTCAGCATTCCACATGCGTCCCTTGGAGCTAAACGCTCTTCCTCTGCTCTCCTTTTAAGCGCTCTGACAGGAAGGATGTGATATTGCACCTGGCCTCTTTCATGGCAGTCTCCCCCCTCGCTGCTGGCTCAGCTTGGTGGAACAGCTCTACTAGTCAACACTAATTGTATATTCCTTCTTGTGTTGGGGCTGTGACACCTCCTTCCATTACAGTGCCAGTGTCCATATTTTGAGAAAAGGGGACGAGTCGTTCAAACTCTTGAACAAATGTGTTCATGAGCGGGAGCAACTCTGGGCAGAGTTGCAGTGGCATAGACTGCTCTTCCAATAAGTCTATGTTGTTTGATGAAGCCTAATCAGCGGAAATTTACTGGCAACAGGGCTCCGTCAGACTCAATCTCATCTAATGACACCCTGTGGGAACTGAAGGTCTTGGCCAGATGCACCTTCTAGTTTGCCACAGAGTCCAGCGTTTCTCATTAAAATCCTTGGTTCCAATGTGAACTTTTAAAATTTGTTCTAATTACAAAAAAAAAAAAAAAAAAAAAACATTCGCAACACAAGTGTTACTCTGTTCTAAAAAGAAGGAATTATGCCGGGGGATGCATTTTAGCCAAATGTGTAGGAATTATGATGTACAGTCGTAGCTATTATTTTCATCATTCAAAGTTTAATGTAAAATCAAGACAGGGTTGAGAACATTTTCCGATTTGCTTTCGTGTATATTTGCTTTCGTGTATATTCTCTTCATTATTTTTGCAATCACATCAACATTAACATTGACAGTACAAGGAGGACAGAGAAGTACCGTATAAATTGTAATCTTATTCTGCAATAAGTTACATTTCTTGTTGCTTACCGGTACTTTAATAATTCATCCACTTTATGAACTGTCACCATATAACCAGCAAGGAGGCAATCATGTGATTTTAATCAAGTCCTGTATGTTAATTCATATCAGAAGCCTTCTGCCATATGTAAATGTGGTTAAGTATTCACTCTAATGCGTGTGATGCATGCAGTGGACCAGTGATTCTTCAGGATGGATGCTGGCCTCGTTGTTTGCGTGGGGGTGGGGAGGGGTGGGGGGGACTGAAGATTAAAGTAGCTTTGTCGGCGCCTAAATGGATTATCAGCAGGTAGACTGCTCGCTGTGTTGCTGCAGCGATTGTGTTAGAGCACTTCCTGCCTGGCCACGGAGCCGACCATCTGCCATTTAGCTCTGATTGATGGTCCTGAACAGACGACAGCCTCGGATACACAGGACACCTGCTGAATCCTGATCAGGCTGTTGGCTCATATTAAGCACGCCAATAACTTTCTTTGTCACCATGTCGTCCATGTCTTGCTCCTGTGCCTCAAACGAGAGCGCAAACACACATCCACATGAAAGATGCAAAACACAGTGAACAGATTTGCGTGGCATCCCTCCAATATGTCCTGCACAATATAGCTATATAAACCAGGCTCATTATGGAATTCATTGCGACCAGTGCTCATTAGATTCCCGAACAGGCTGTAATATTTTGACTGGCATCAAATGGACAAAGTTGTGCCAGTTCGTAACAGGATTGTATGACTTGAAGCGTAAGCTCACCCTGTGACTAAGTGCAGTATGTCGACTTCACGCCCATGAAAGAAAAGACAAGCGGGAGACAACACAAGAAACAAGAGGATGATGAGAGGAGAATATAAGACAGTAAAGAGAAGGAAACATCACTACAAAGAGCAAAAATTGCAATGTTGACAGACTGCTGAAGTCTGCTGTGACCTGAGTGATCAGAACGTCTTTCAGACACAGTTTCAGTGCTGCTCTAAGAGGCATAAAATAGATAGAAAATGTCTCTGTTGTAAAATTAGGTGTGAAGGGGTATTCTTTCATCAGTCTTAAAATATAGTCATGGCGTTTTGCTTTTGGATGCCTTTATGAATTCATTGGACTCGGTGCAACCAACATATTTAGAGCTAAAAAAAAATAAAAAATCCCTTCCTCTTATTTTAGGATTTCTGTCAGAAAACACTGTATGTGCCACAAATAGTAACAAAACCTTTTTGTTCTACAACCCAAGTTGTCCTGATTCTGTTTTTGTTTGGATTACATTTGATTTTGTTTCAGAGTTTTGCTTTCTTATGTGCTTTTTAGTCTTCCTTGTTTGGTTTTGTTTGCACCTGTTGTTGTTCGGGTCCCTTGTGTTAACCAATCAGCTCCCTCAACCCCTTGTGTCATGTGTTCCTTGTGGTCTCGACAGTTTGTTTGTATTTAGTTCCCTGGTTTCTGTCAGTCTTCGTTTGGGTTGTGGTGTTGCTGCCATGTTGTTTTGTGTTTCTGTCATAGGTTTTTCTCTGTTTGTTATGTTTCTTGCTGGTTTTCATGACTTTGTGTTCTTGATTTAGTTTTTCCGGTGTTTCCCTGCAAGTGTTTTTGTTGATATATTTTGTGAAGTACTCGATGATTCTCCTACCTCCCTGCTTTTTTTTTGGGTCCACTACCATCACTCACACAGTTTAATGCAGAAGCCCCCCCCCCCCATAGTCTCTTTTCTTAGTCTCCACAATATGAAAATCATTTTATCATTGAAACATTCGCGTAGCTGCGATATGTGCTGGTATTTCTCACGGAACAAAAACCTGTACCGTGTCAGTGTCCGCACTGTTGACCCTCTCAGAGTAAGGGTTGGGGGGGGTAACTCTCAGCCAGATCACAATCTCTGATAGCCGCCAAGCGACAGCCCAAAGAAAGACCCCCCTCTCTTTCTGACAGTAATCGTGTAGCACTTGTCACGTTATCTCATCAGGTCTATCGGGATATAAATTGGAACATGGAAAATGCAGCGTAAACGAAAGCAGTGTCCTTCGTAGCATGCACGGTATACTGTATGACATTGGCATTATCATCTTGCCTCCCCATTGATGCCTGTGAAATTTCATGCACATGCATTTGGAGATTGATTACAGCGCCATGTACAGCTCAGGTGTGAAAAATAGATGCTCTTGTCATTTACACGATGAAAAATTAAATTCAGTGATGTTGCTGTGATGTACATGCAACCAGATTGAAAATTGATTCTGGCTTTATTCCACAGTCCCAAAACATATAGGTTTTGGTTGTTGACACTTTTTTTTTTCATAGCAGTGTTTGTCGATATTTCTGTGGACTGACTCAGGATCAATCCAGGGTTTAGTCTCTTACCTGAAGTCAGCTGGTATAGACTCCAGCTTCCTTGTGTTCATGAACCTGAGAATTACAAGGATATGTATTTCATGTTGGTACTATTCGAATTGGATAGAGATTAAATTAACCTTGATTGATTGTGGGGGAAATAATCTGTTTCCTTGCCAGTGTCATATCAATCAGAGTTGTTCTCTGTACGAGTTGTGACACACTGGAGGGTCTGAGTGCATTTAATGTAGCTCAAATTCTTCTACCCGACAGCTGTTTTGTTCTTTATTTATTAATTCCACATAATCGAGAACATTTTTACCATCAATTAATTGATTATGATGGCCATCCCTTTTACTGGAACAGACATATCACCCATTAGAAGCAGTGTTGCAAGAGAAAAAAAATGTTAATTCAAACACAGTCTTCCATCTGGTCATCCATTCTGGTGAACTGTTCATCTCATAGTGAATCCGTTTTTTTTTTCGTCTTTTTTTTTTCTTTTCTCTGAATTACCAAATGTTGTTGGGAATTGAAATATCCACACATCAAATTAAGCTTCTCTGGAATCAGCTTGCGGCTGTCATCATCCAGCATGTGTGAAATTAATGAAACTGTTCTGACGGGAGATGGGAGTGTGACCGATAAACAGTACCATCCATCAAACTCAATAAGACAGGCTTTGTGGTATGCAGATGAGGGGGCACTTCTGTATAATTACAAACGCACTAGACCTCTGTCAGTGTTTGGATGCATACTAAATTGCCCATAATTTGCAATCATAGCTTCTGTATCTCATCCTTATCTTGTACAAAGTCACAGTACACAACAATCCAACATTGTTGGCAGACACAGAAAATATCTTCTTTTCCATTCCCCGTGTGCGTTTGCTTATTGGTCATGAAGATGGACACCCTGAACTCATCCTGAAGAGGTACACCATGTCTTCCTATTAATAACCCCAAATCTAACCCAAAAGATCACTATCTTGATTTTTTTTCCCCGGGACATTTTGTATTCTGTCAAACCATGCAGCAATATTGGACCCGTACCACATGTTGTGTTCCTCCCGCTGTGCACTGACGTACACCTCAAGTTCACATCCTCTCCAACTGATAAGAAGCTTTCTCTCGCGTGGACATTATTTGCTTGATGTCTTAATAGCTGAGAGAAAGAAATATGGATTTATTTTGTCTGACCAAAAAAAAAAAAAACTACCACGTTTTGACCAATTCCCTCTAGGTTCAAAACTGCCCTTTAAATGTCCACAGTCTATGCACATGGAGAATATTAAAATACATGCTCAATTGGTTTTAAGTCTAGCAAGAGAAGGTATTTCTTTGCAGACTTCAACATGTTTCTGTCACCAAGAGCTGCTGTTTTCCTTGTTCTACATATCTTGGCCATTGATTGTACCATCTTCACCCAGCTTTACAATTTCTTATTGACCCTTAGACAGTTCTTTGGTTTTCATGTTACATTTGGTGTAAATGGAGCCTTCCCAGGCAGAACCTGCACCTGAATTAGACAGTGTGGATGTAGTTTGACAGTTTGGATAATGGATGGATAGATGCAGTCACAGACACTCCTGGACAATAAAACCAATTTCTGTCTGTTATATATTACACTTTGCTCACATGAAAAATGGGTGGGTTAAAAAAAAATGCTGTCTTCAAAGCTGTGAGGAACAGCTTCATGTAAGTAACTGGAAATAATAGCTAAAATGTTGATCTCTTATTTGTCTCGTAGTCATCGTTTGATGTTAATCCCAAACATTTTCAATCCCCAGCAAAAATACAAGAATTGGCTTCACCATTTCATTTATTTTGGAGGAGAATGTGTATGAGAAAGCATCAACATCTCAAGACGTTAAATGGTAATTTTCTGGCGCCTAGTATTGCCAAATCTGTAATCTGCTATCAGATCAAGATTAAACCCGGTTTACCGTCTTCTACCAAGATCGTGGCCAATTCTTTTGCAGAGAGATGATTTGAGAGTGTACTGATTCACCCCTAGAAATGAAATGGATTATTCTGAAAATCCGTGTCTGTGGATTTTTCCAAATTAATTGGGAACATCGTTTAAGGAATGTTTATTTATTATACATACAAATCTATGATATAAATTTGGATTTAAAGGTCAAGTCTCCACTGATGAAAACACATCGTCCTTACAGAATCAGACTGTAAACATTTATCAATGCTTGCCTAAGACAGCAGAGCTCAAGGTGTATGCTCATCACCCCCTCCCATTCTGATGTAGCCCAATGCCGCTTTCATCTTTCCAGACACAAAATGGATACTGTGCTGCTGCCAGGACTCAGCCAGCCAAGGAAAGACTCAGCTAGTTAGGCAGTGACTACAAACTCTAAGACCACCGTCCGCTTCTCTTTGCTGCCTCGTTTCCATCCTCTATTTGACAGAAAATGCATTTCCGTGTAACTCCTGCCTATTCATTTTCTTAGCTTCAGAATTATAGGTTATATCCAGGTCTTCAGACATACATTGGTGGAACAGTGTCCCACTGACCCACCAAAGTTTTCCATTTAATAGGGTTACTTATAGAGTGAGCAGAACTCAGCATCCCCCTGCTTGCTCCTCTGTGCTTTCATCGTGCTGGACAACTGCACATGTGCGCCAGCCTTCCCCTGCTTAGTGAGCATGCCACTTTCTCTGTGAGCCACAATCCTATTACCCCTCTACGGCCCCTTGGTGGGCCGATAAGAGCAGCTCGACACTCTGCAAAGAGGCAGTGCTGAGCCTCCATTTGCTGCGGTAGGTGACTTTTCTTGGCTGAGAATTTTCTACACAGCTTCTTGTTTCTCAACTCATCTTAGAGAGAATGGGATTTTGGAAAATGGGTGACACCCTCAGCTACAGGCACGGGTTCTCTCTCTCCCCCCCAAAAGTCCTCATGGAGGTTTGAACATGCGTAACCTGGCGCCACATACATGTGCTAACCTCTTCCATTATGTGCTGCACACAATCCCCAAACTTTGTTGGCATGATACAGACGGCCTGAAAGCATTTTTGCAAAAAAAAAAAAAAAAAAAAAAAAAAACCTGTATTCTTTTTGTCACGTTTTACATGGTGGTAGTTGTCGGACCCCAAAAAAAGCAGGGAGGCAGGGAAGAGCAGGGTGGAACTGCCCAAGATGTATTTAACAAAATACAAACAGGAGTACACTGGAAAAACACTAACTCAAAGTACTCAAACAAAGTCCTGGAAATCACAAGAAAGCCAAAATAACAAAAGAAACCTAGAACAGGAAACAAAACGTGACAGGAGAGGAACACACAGATACTCACATAACACAACACAATGACCCAACAAAGACTGACAGAACTCAGGGAACTAAATACACGCAAAGTGATGAGATGACGAGAAACACCTGGACAAGACACAAAGGATTGAGGGAGCTGATTGGTTCAACACAATGGACACTGATGACGAGAACAGGTGGCGACAAAAAGGGCACATGAGGAAATAAAACCAAACGTGAAAGGGTTGCGGGTTTGTGCAGTGCATTATTAAGTTCATAGAATTTATGAAACAAGAAAAAAAATCATGCCGAAAGTAGACGATATAGACTAGCGTATGTCTGTTCAATGTATTTTCTCAGTGGATAACCTTTGCCTGAAAACTTACTTATATCTCACATGGATTTTCAGGCGAGCAGCACGGTGTACAACTGGTTAGCACATCCGCCTCACAGTGCAGTGGTGCAGCCAGCCTT
Source organism: Hippocampus comes (assembly GCF_001891065.2). Classification (NCBI taxonomy): domain Eukaryota; kingdom Metazoa; phylum Chordata; class Actinopteri; order Syngnathiformes; family Syngnathidae; genus Hippocampus; species Hippocampus comes. The sequence continues at coordinate 3,236,127 of NW_017805277.1, forward strand.
CCTGTATGGAGTTTGCATGTTCTCCCTGTGCCTGCGTGGGTTTTCTCCGGGTACTCCGGTCACTTCCCACATTCCAAAAACATGCATGGCAGGTTAATGGAGCACTTTAAATTGTCCCTAGGTGTGATTATGATTGCGAATGGTTGTTCGTCTATGTGTGCCATGCGATTGGCCGGCAAACAGTTCAGGGTGTCCCCCGCCTACTGCCCGAAGACAGCTGGGATATGCTCCAGCACACCCGTGAACCTTGAGAGGATACGCGGATCAGAAAATGGATGGATGGATGAATGAATGAAGGAAATGAAATGAAAAATGGCATATGAATGACTTATTCTGACTTTTATAGGGACTTATAGTGCAGGGGTACTCAACAGCCGGCCCTCGGGCCGCCAGTCATCAATTTGTGGCTCCCAAACGGTCATGGCCCTTTCTAAGATCAGATGAGATTGGACATTCTTATTGACCGCAAGCCACACTCCATTTTGCACGGCTCAGTGAGCAGACGACGAGCTCATTCATTGTGTGTGAGGCTTACACACAAGGTCGGCAGGTGGTGCGCCGTAATTGAAAAAGGGGTACTTCACTCTATGTTTTGATTGGGTTAGCGCGTATAAAAATGGGAACTTATTTCCATCCTGACGATATACATTCAGCTTGTAAAAAAGGCCCTAAAGTCAATCATTGTGAGGAGAGAATAGCCGCCCATCCATTATCCGAGTTATTTATTGTCACGAGGGTCACAGGCGTGCTGAAGCCTATCGCAGCTGTCTTCAGGCCGCAGTAAGGGTACACCCTGAACCGGTTGCCAGCCAATCAGTGGGAGGAAAAATGTTTGTCTTTATGTAGGAACTTTCAGTAGTTTTTACTTTGTTGATTATTTGTATTTTTGCCATTTGAGCAGACCAAGTCACGTTTTTTTTTTAATGTTAAGATTCTTTTTTTTCAGTTCATTTTAATTAGTTTTCACATCGGTTTGTTAGCTGTTATTAATTTTAGTTGTCATAAATATCATTCATTTTAGTCAAGTTTGAATTAGTTTTAGTATTCGTTTTTTTTATGTGTATTTGCCGTGTGCCAAATTAAGAAAAACATCATGTGTGTCATAAAAAAATCAACAAAAATATAAATTTAAAAATAACCATTTCGGTACAGGTGTTGTATGACAGTGTACACACTTTGAAATACAATCCGAGCGATGCATAATACTGTTTCTAAAGTTAAATGCATCAGAACCTTAATGTCTAAGCGAAATCTAGGATAATAGGATGCTCTGGCTTTCCATCACTTGTTTGCCAAGTTGCCAACTTCTTTAAAATGGATTTGTGGCCTGAATGCTCGTGCGGTTTTCCGGGCCGAGTTAAGTGACAAAAAGTAGCGAAGCCATTCAGCCGCAAGCATAACTGTCTCCCTGGAGCAACATTATTTTTTGATGGCTGCCGCAAGATAACGTCACTTCGACGCAACACTCGGTAAAAGGACCACAACTCCGAGAATGTTCCGACCTTCGTTCTTCCGGCTAATGGCCATGCTTTACTACCAAATGAAATTCATTCAAAATCAACCCCAAAGGCTTGTGTATTAATTGCCAAAGATGAAAACAAAGCATTCACTTTCATCCTAGTTAGTTTTAGTCAGTTTTGGATATGTCATTTCAGTTACTTTTCGGTTTCTTCAAACATTTTCATTTGCATTCATTTTGTTAATGAAAATGCTTTTTCAATTGTAGTTTTATTCTGCTGTATGCATCAATAACCAAGTTAGTAGCAGTACACAAGAGCCATCAAACATTACTTGTTGCACTATAATGCGTTATTAGTGTGTTTTACAGGAAGTTTATTAGTCCAAGTTACACCTCAATTGCCAAGTACGGTACTTCTGCGTAAGTGGTACGCTTTGACTTTCAGAATAAGAGAGTGAAACATGATGCATGATGATTGTGACTTTATATCATTTCTAAGGGTACGTTACTGATTTGAGTGTGGTTATTATTTATCCGATGCATGGGTTCACCTCCCACTTGATGTTTTAAGTCTCAATATATGTTTTTTTTCTTTACTGTGGTTCTTTGTATTTATATTTAGGAAGAAGATTGTTCTACCCTCCTCTTGATATCTGTTTTGAGTTCATGTCTTTTTTTTTAAACTACAGTATATATTTGGATTTATGGCCAAATGGAAATGACATTTCATGACCTTGATAAATGGACCATTTAGGATTTGTATTTGTCCGTCCCCAGTTTAGTGTGTCTCAAAAAGTGTGCTAGTAAAAGAAACGCTTAGTACAGTATTAGAACATACTGTTTGACAAGTCTGCATGTAGAGTGGAGAGAATGATTAGACTTGATCTTATGAATCTAACGCAAAATGCGGCTCAAAATGTGATGTCTTTACAAATATAAGACTGCTGACCTCAGATTAACATTATGACAGGTATTATTATTGTGGTAGCTTGTAGTTGGTCATGATGTAAAACGGCAACTCGTAACAGTGAGAATTAACTTCCATTGTGTTCTGTATAATACAGTGCTGTTTTGTCACTTTACAAACATATGGTATGTGTAGGATAATAATTAATGTATTACTGTATCGATTTTTAAAAAGCTGAATTTTCGATATGTTTCTTAAATCTCTGGAATAGCTGGTTTCTATCCATTGGCCTATCACGTGCGAGGGGTCTGTTCCTCTCTTTTTTTCATCCTCCTCACGCCACTCGGCATGCAGGAAATGATCGTCACCTCATTAAAAATGACGCTTTAATATGAAGGAGCGCTGTAACGTTTCCCCAGATCCTCGTTTCCACTTTGCCTTCTTTTCTTTATTTCAACCTGTCATTTTCCATGTTTCGTGTACATTGCGAAGGGCTCGGTTGTCAGCTGACAGTTTGTTTCATTGCAACATATGTAGGAGTGAGTGTGCTGACAGTGTTCTTAACCCTGCCATCAAAGCCTTACTTTGCCTGTGAACCCCCTGCCACCCAGCCCCCTCACTCAAGCCCGATGCGAGCGTCAATCCACCCTCAGCCATCTATACTGAGCACTAATTATGTGGAGGCCAGCAGGCGAAGAGGGCATCTCTGCGATCCAGTATGACTATATGAGTGGCAGAAAGGGGGATCATAATTAGGAATGTGGCCCATATCACGCATTCATTTCTATCCTTCCCACTCTGCTTCATCTGCATGTTTCAGAAGGGTTCTCCAATTATAGAAGCACTACCCCCAACCGCTTTTCCATCCGCCATCAGGGGGGGAGAAGAAAATGGAAGTGGAAGAAAAGCATAGTCTTAAATTAACGGTTTAAATTAGTGGTTGTGCTGGAGACGGGGAAAAAAAATGGAAGGTCCAGGTTATCAGCCTTGCATTTGGCGATAGGATTAGATGTTACAGTGAGTGCCTCACTGCAGACTGGATTATATGTAGACACACCTCTGTTGGATATCACCCCAAAGGGACACCTCAATGCCTTCCCAAAAATGGATTTGATGGTGTGATACTAAGAAAAGCTTCATATGAAATGTAGCACCTTCTGATGACTCAGTGACTTTCTATCACTTATCTGAAGTGGACATGAATGACAAACTATGGAGATCAACGTTATTGAAATATCGACTAAAATATCGACTATTGGCCACTTAGCAACAGTTTGGTTACGTACACTATACAATGCAATACACCATCCGCATTGATTGTCTCCTCTGTCTCACACACACACACACACACACACACACACACACACACACACACAATGAAGTGACCAATATGATCTCTCAGTTGTGCAGCATCAGCTATAGCAGAGGTGACGACAGAGCTTGTGAAGGTGAAAACAACTCAAACCGAGCGCAGAAAGTAATTTACAATACTGGTGTGTAACCTTTTCAAATGGATTGAAGTGGAGATTTGTGTCATTCTTATGGAGGACACCCCTTTAGTGTAACGTGTATGCTAGTAAGTGTACTTGATGTAATGCCACCTTTGTGTTATGACACCAGTTGAAAAGTATCGACAGTTACAAATGTCCTGTATGTTAAGAAATACTACGAGCTCATTACTTTGCGTGTGATGTATGTAATGAGTCACCGGTTGTTCCTGTGTGAAACACTTTCATTTGTCTGAAAAGAACTGTCAGTCCACTTCAGACGGCCTAAAAAGTCCACTTTGATGTAGAAGGCTTTCTTGATGGAAACATTTGAGCAACTTTGTCCCTGTAAGTGCAGACATTATCTCTCATGAAAGCTACGAACAAAGGACATCCCAGTCATTGTCTTCTTTTTAAGTTTCCTCGTGAAACAGCAGACGGCAGCAAAATAAAACACTTTAGCTAATCTCCTACCTTGTTGGTCAGTATCAGCTCCTCTTTCTCTCCGTCGCTTATTATGGGCACAGAGCAGACTGAATAAAGTCAGTGACGTGGGCTTCATAAAATAAACGCGTTAGCACTTTGCATTTGCCTTGACCTTACCTTTCTCAGTTACTTCGATTCATAACTTTTTTATTGCCGCTGCTTTGTATTGAGACACAATAGGAGGGGCACATCATGGCTTCTTACGAATATAAATAGCCTAATGTGGGGTTTCATTTGAACCATGTAATGTTCTTGTCATCCCTGCCTTTCAGAGCTCAGTGTGTGCCACACCAGAGACATCTTCCCACATCCCTGGAGAGAAATTTCCTTCTCATATGGCCAGGAGACCTACAACATCCTCAGAATATAAAATCAGCCAGGAGGATTGGATTGGAAGCAAACTGCCACTAGGCATGAAAAGCACCCTTATTAAAAACATACTGCGGTCGCGGGGGGAAGTTGGTGTCGTAACAAGGTCAAAGTGAGGATCTACTTTATATAACGTTGCGTAGACGAGATCCCAACTCAGCCACATCATGAGAGGTAGCCTATGCCTCCAATGCACATGCGTCTTTGCATTATTAAATACGCAGTGACCTTCATTATATCTGTATGGATGCCGTGCCAAGATTTCAGTCTGTCGGCCAAACATATGGCACCAGTGACATCAATGTGCCTCTATGCACAAAATACACATCAAAAGAGTAGTAGTGTTAGTTTAGATGAGGGTTTCCCAACCTTCAAGACAAAAAGTTTGAATCCTGAAATAATGATGACCTTCTCATTGTTCTCCCAAATGGTCTTACTATGTGCGAAATCTTGGCCTGTTCAATCGAGAAAAAAAAATCGATATATGTACTTGCAGGAAGCCATGACTTATTCTCTTGAATGAAGGGCGGTTGGGTGCATATGTTTATTGCACCTTCTTTCATGTAATAGAAGACTTAATTCTTCGACCTGCCCCTGCACTCCAGTCCCACGGCAAGATGAATTGAGTGAAACTGGATAATTTCCCACGGCACAGTAATGCGCAACAGCACCCTGGCTGGGAATCACCGGTTTAGATAGCACAAACACCACAGATTAACAGACTAGCATATTAACCTTCAGGTGCATCTAATTGTTGGGAAATTAAATGCAGCTCTCAGTGTGAAGCCAATCAATATATCGAGCTAGCCCGGCTTACAACCTCTAATCCTGCAAATCTTCTCCAGGTCATCAAGTACTGTACTGAACAGTGGGCAGACTTGCATGTTACCGCTAAAGCTTAATTTATGTAATGCATCTGCCTGCGTCCGCATTCATTTCTGTCTGTATTGGTTGATTTTTCAATCAACGTCAGCAATTCCTCCCATCAAGATAAACATGGCTACGGTGACCACTGACACCACATTATGGGAAGTTTGAACCAATGCTGCTTTATCTGCAGACAACCGTGCCCAGAGCGGCCCTCGTCTGTCGTAACCTTGTTAGTCTTTGCTTTCATCTAACTGGGTCCAATAAGCAACTGCAGTATTAGACGTTAATACGATCTGTTACTCGCAGTAGCGTAGGGCATACTCTGACGGATCAATTATGGCAGCAATTAAAATATCTTTTCTTCAAGAGCTCATGCAAACGCTCCACATATGCTTTGCTTCCCCCACTCCCGTTTGTTTTTCCATGGTCTCTCTCTCCTATTTGTTCTGTACACATACTATAAAAGCTCCATTGTTTCACTTGCTATCATTTTCAAGGGTAAACCGACTTAATCCAAGCGCAGTTCAGGCTGCACACTATATGGGCTGATATATTTTACCTAAAGGAGCTAGCGTTCATTTTAAGACGATGGATTTCAATATCTCCACCAGCAGACCGGGAAGGGGTACAAGATTTACGGCGAGTGTCTATGGGAATTGTTATCAATTTATCCGAAGGCTCACAATCAAACAGCACTCCTTTCTAGTTGTTCCGCAAAGGTTTTTGAAAGGGTTCAGGTCAAGGTTCTCAAATTCATCCACATTAAACGCATACCTTTATGGGTCATGCTGGAACAGAACCAAATGTTGTCATCTTAGAATCGTTCCATTAAAAAGAAGAGTTTGAGATATCTTCTCACTTCACCCAGGAATCATCCTGCGTGCATATACCCTCCGTTATATATCTCTGTTGGCATTAATCAGCCCAACACTTGCGGAGCTAGAGAAGCATTTGTCACTCCACAGAACACGTTTGCACTGTTACAGAGCTCATACTGTGGCCTGCCTTACTACTACTATTTTATTCCCCACTTGGCATTGTGCCATGAAAGAGTTTTGTGCTGATATTCATGCCAAAAAATGCTTAGAACTTTGCAATTACGGAGTCAGCAGTATTTAGGTCTTTTATGTCCTGTGCATGTCAGCATTTGCCTTTTCTCTAATTTCACAGTGTGCCGTTTTGCAGTTGTTGGAGCTCTGAAACACTTGCGCACATGGATAGCTTGGTTCATATACGCACTTTGTATTTTAATCTACACTTTGTATGTAGCCAGTTACAATAGGCGCACTTAGGTACTTAACTTTGCTTATGATTAAAATGCAGTCAACTCATTTTCCACACTTTTCCTTTGAAAGAGAGAGAGAGAGAGAGAGAGAGAGAGAGAGAGAGAGAGAGAGAGAGAGACATTCTCAAGTATTTAATTTTCAGTTTGACATGGTTAAAATGTGGTAAACCGATATAAATATCTCCTGTTTTCCTTCACCACATTTTTCTTAGTTCAACACATTTTAGGACAGAATTTCACAATCGGAATCACAAGAGATATCTTCGGAACCGACCCCCGCCCCACACACACACGATAAAACATCTGAATTCATTGAGTAAGAGGTTTGGACCCGAATTTTCGTCCAGTGATGACATGGCATTTGAGACAGGAGGAGGCAGTGCCCCAGATCCGGCAAACGGGGACTTTCAACAATATGAATTTTATATTTGATTCCGAGCAATGACTAAATTGACAAATTGATATGTAACCTTGTCTTCCAATCCTCATAGAGCTCTTTTTTGCTTCGTGTGAGTCTGTCTGACTACCTGTCTGCCGTTTGCTGGTCATGACTGACATGTCCTGATTTGTTCATTGCCCAGTGGAGCACAGATTATAGCGATCCACAAATCTTCCCAAGAAACAAGTAGGCAGATGTTTGCAAAATGGCTTCTGCATGTCTTGGTTGTGAAGTACTGTACAATGCCACAGACCACAAGATAGTGACACCTGGCATGGCTTCTCAGCGGTGATGCCCCTTCGTTACATCTAAGACTCATATTCCGTCTCGGTGATTCACTGAACTTCGATTGTGTCCATAAGAGCGAAGTCAGTGGTTTACAACACTTGGATAGCATTACCATTGAAAAGGATCCATTTCAGTAGGGCGGATGACATCGGGGAAGAGCAAGTCGTTTGCATTCATAATATCTTGCAGTTGCATGGTCGAATGCCTTTTTGAATGACATTAACATTCGAATGATATCAAATGAAAGGTGTAAGGTTGTGGCCAAGGAACAGTTCAAGTCAATGTGCAGACGAACCCGTGACTATTCCGGGGGGGGGGGGGGGGGGGGCGTTCAGTTCAAGAGTCCTGCAGAGGTTTACAGTTGCACGTTGCCGTATATAATACGTTTTATGCACCTTTGTCATGCAAATGAGGAACGATGAAAAGAATTTCAGCACCGAGAGATGGGATTCCAACTGCCCCTCCTCTTCCTAAGGATTGCTGGAGGTGCAACGGTTCCAAATGGTGGAAGCAACCCCCACCCACCTGCACTCCAATCTTGCTGGGTGCTGAGATTTCATGTCCCTTTTCTTTGCCACGGATAGATCTTTGCCAGTGGTGGAGAGATGCTCAGGGGGTTATCTAAATGGAGAAATCTGCGGGGAGTAAGTGCAAACAAGAAGAGAAATCGTGCCTTTACAGTCAAGCCGGTGTTGATGTGAATTAGTCACATGATTTTGTTGCCTAAACTATCAAGGAACATTTACCGACCTGGCCCATTTGAACTAAATTGTTGTTTGTGTTTCATTCTTTACGTGCATCGCCAAGTACTGCAAGCCGCAGGTTGTTTTCTTGTGATAAAGAAATAGAATCGTCGTTTAATGTGTTGGAATTGCATGTGGGATTTACAGGCTAGGGTCACATTTACACACGCTCCCAGGTTGTCATTGCATGGAATATTTCTCATGTGAGGGCATTCCAGATGCAACCAATACAAGGAGCAATTGTGTTTTTTATTATAATGTTGCATATCTAAAGGCCTGGAGACATTTTGCCTGCAGCTAAAAATGTTCTTGTGTATTCAGCATCTGCTTCATTAGAGAAAAACAATGGCTGCTCAGAATGAGTTGCATTTGAATAGATTTGGGGTTTTTATATGCAGGGGTGCATGTAACATTTTGGGTCTGGTTCTCAAAGGAGCACTTGAGGGTGTTGCTTGGTACTTATTTTTTTTCATGGCCCACCCTTCTCACGAGATGAACTTAAAACGTAAAGCATGGCGCGATCAGGTGATTTGGTATAATTCTCCCCAGATTTCTTTGGACCACAAGTTATTCGCGGACAACACAACGCAACACTACTCCTGACCCGTCTCTTTTCTCATTGTATATGCCAACACTAGTCAAAACAGTCCTCTGATTAATATTGCATTCATGGAGCATTCATCCATCCATCCATTTTCTGATCCACTTATCCTCGCAAGGGTCACGGGGGATGCTGGAGCCTATCCCAGCCATCTTCGGGCAGTAGGCCGGGGACACCCTGAATCGGGTGCCAGCCAATCGCAGGGCACACAGAGATGAACAAACATCCACGCTCACACTCACACCTAGGGACAATTTAGAGTGTTCAATTAGCCTCCCATGCGTGTTTCTGTAGTGTGGGAGGAAACTGGAGTACCCCGAGAAAACCTACGACAACATGCAAACTCCACATAGGGAGGCCGGAGCTGGAATTGAACCCGGTACCTCTGCTCTGTGAGGTCGACGTGCTAACCACTGGACCACCGGGCCGCCCTTCATCGAGCATAAGGGTTGACATAGTCAGCAGCTGCAGACCCGAAGTGGCGTGGGAGCACAAGTAGCACCTTGCCTGCTAATGTAGCACACGATTGAACTGTTTCAGATGAGATTTTGATTTATTTTGGAAATTTGGACATGTCAACAGGATATCGGACTGAACGGTTGTCTTTTATAGCCCCAAATTATTGTGTTGATGAAGTGGGAGGGAATTGGGGGGTACGTAATTTTGGACGACATGTCTTGTACATGTGGAGCATGTTGCTCAGGTGTCAGAGGTCATAATGGGTCCCCTCAAAAAAATAGGCTTTCACAGAGGAGCTCCAAGTTTACAGCAGCTTTTTCTAGCCATCACACAAATTGCAAGTGGCTATTAGCACTGCCGTTAATGAATTAAACGTTTATCCATGAGGCTCATTTGTATAAAGGCGGGCCAAATATGTGCATATTATTTAAATCCGCACAAATACGACCGCCACATCAAGGCACATTCTGCTTGGTATCTCAGCTAGTGATGCATTTCACCATCTCTTCCATTTTATTCTGGAGGCTCCATTTTTACCGGTTAGCACCATGCAAGTCACGCAATCGTTTCTTGAATTTGGCCCACAGTTATTTTAAGCATCCCTGAGCTGAATCCCTGAGTTTAAATGTATGCCATCATGTATATATGTTAGTTGCTCCATGTACAGCACTTTGCATGCAGCAATGGCTGTTTGAAAGTGCTTTACAAATACAGTTGAGTTGAGTTGAGCCATCCATTGCGTTACCGTTAGTATTTCAGGCGGGCCCGCTCCATCAAAGTCGTCAGTGACAGCCAATCAGCATCCAGAACATAATTTCCACATCACGCACATCAGCCGACATGCAGCCAAATCAAGAACAAAATTTAAAATAAAAACAACAGACCCAAACACAGAGAATGTGGTGATTGGTGAAATACAATCAATATGGGACACATTGTAGTCTGTGGGACTGAAAGGTATCCAACACTGTTTTATTGTGTTGTTTTGTTTTATGTATTTGACTGCGTGTTCAATTTGTGCAGCACCTGCGTGTGACGTACTCATGGCATGTCCGTGCTCGACGCCATTTGGCTGTGACCGACGACTTGGACGGACTGACGCGACCTAAAATACTTACGGCAGCTCACTGCCGGACTCGCCGGACTGATGATACCTACGTCTGCAAATGAGCAGTGACACACTTGAAGCTCTTTTAATATTTTTAATGCACATCCGCCGCTGCGGACCACTTATGCACACCCCTGTTTGTACCTTACTAGCATTATATTCACAAATCGAATATTAAAAGAGGGCTCAAATGTAATGTTGAATCACTTTGTCAGTTTTTGCATCAACCACTACAATGAAAAAGTCATGTAAAATGACAGTAACAACTATTCTATGGATATTGAGCGACCAGAACAAAGTGCCTCTTATGCATGCATGTCTTTATGCCATGCTGAGTGAATGCATAATGCCCATCTCATCTCTGTGTCCAATTTCTTGAACACATATATCGGTAGTATAATTTAGTGCCACTGAGTGCTGGGCTATTTGGTAGAATAGAAATCTGGAGTAAAAGGCTGGCGCACTCGCTATTGTATACATGTAATGGTGTAATCTTTGTCCAACAAAGAGAATAGATGTGTGCATTTATAAGAGATGTCCTTTGGCTTTTCTTTGCACAAAACATGATAATATGTTTAGTCACAGCTGGATGTGCCGCAGGAGAATACAAAATAAGCACACATGGCAAATTTCCTCAAAATACAACATTCTTATTCATCTCATGTCCTGTGATTGTTTCCAGCAGCTCAGAGTAAGAGAAGGTTTGCTATCTCAAAGGGAAATGAAAAAACGGCAAAGGTAAGGCACAGTGGAGATTAAACTGAGGCCATTATTGAGGGCACTAGTGAGGAAATGGTTTGGGGATTGACTCAAAAAAAAAAAACGGTGAGCCGCGAGAGTTTTAGTGAGGTCTGCTGAACGCTGACATCAGCTACTGCAAACTCTTTCATGATGATGAGCAAGTTCATTCGGAACTATTGAATATTTTTGGGGTAGTCGAAATAGAAATGTATTCGACTGTTTTTCTTCAACTCTTTCGACCTCAACAGATTTGATAGAGTTGATGTGTTTGAAAGTCTTTGTCATCGAGTGGGTTGAGGCAGCTGCAGTAATGACCGAGTTAATAGTGGGATGAGAAGAGAGTCTTTGCTTTGTAAACATCAGATTCATTATCAACTTGACAAATAGGCCAAGATGGCGCAGCTGTGGTGATGATATCGATGCACACAATGGAATATGGAAATGTGACACTGATATCAAAGCAAAGGTGCATTTCGCTCAATCCCTCCTTGATTGAACGAGTTGAGTCTCCGCTTCAAAGGTTTATTAACGCCAGCTTCTACGTTTCGCATATGCTTGCATTTGAATACTGCTCTTTGCTTAAAAATAGAGAGAGCCTTTTCCAGTAGTAAGCAGGCCATACATGTTCCAGGGGAAATGAGGATGGTGCTCTACTTTTGGAATTGGGGCTGGTAGAGGTCAGTTGTCTTTCGTAGGACTGCGGAGTGTAACTACTGTACAATGGCCAGTGCAGATGCGGGTAAAAGGGAGAAAAATGAACATTCAGCAGATTCAATTCTGTTGTCTTAATGTGAGGTAAGAAACACAATGTATTCACGTAGCAAAGAATTTCTGCTGACTCTTAGAAATACCTTAATTGTAGTCTGATGTCACTTTTGGTTTGCTGCCAAGCGATAAGATTTTCTACATGATAAATCCTGACCATGGGAAGTGTTGCTGGTGGACCGTGCAATACAATTCTATGCGCATTTGTTCCCAGGCTCAAACCTTGAACGCAATCATTTCAAATCTGCAGCTGCATGCTACAGACTGGAAAGCTGTTGTTCCAGTGTTTGTGTTCAGAATCAGCACAAGACAGCCTGTTTTGCCACTCTCTGCTCTACCGCTGTATTGTGTTTAAACACACGACATAGCCCAAATTGAGTCAGATAGCATTCCTGCAAATACATTATTACTGCTTGTTATTTCTCAGACTCCAGCTGTTTCAAGTCCCCTATTTGTGAGAGCTGCAAATCATGTTTAGTAAGCTCTCACTCATTATATCAGACCCTGGGGAGAGAAAGGCCCTCTCGCTCCGTATTATCAAAGCCATGAAGCTGCCTCAGACAACATGAGGAGCAGCTCTAGAGTATACACAAAAACTAGCATACTCAACCTTGAGCACCTCTCACAGTAGGAAGCTGTCAACATTCAAGGTTTTGATCAAACCTTGTTGTGCTTGTTTGTGGCTGAAAGATAAACGTGACCACAGTTGTGCAATTAAAGAAAAACTTTGACATCAGCTAATTTAGCTCTTCAAAGTGGCATTCATTTTTCATGAATCTTATGCGGAATGATCGTCTAAGGGCTGGGCAATTCATTTTGGAAATGAAAAATGGGAACACTTGCTGAGGGCCAAGCCGGCATGCTAACCTCAGCTTCGTTCTATATTATTCTTATTTTATTGAGAAAAAGCATATTCTCTTTTTTGAATATAAAGCTACATGTATAGAAATGAATGGTATGTGTTGTTATAATTAGGAAATAGAAATGGGAAGGTAAATTATAAGCAGTCATTTAAATTACATCTTTACACATTCAAAATTTTAAAATAAGAAAACCTTTATTTGTCTTACAATGGAGAAACTCCCAATTTACAGCAGCAAAATTATGAAAGAAAGAAAGTAGAAGACAAAAAGTATATAAATATAAATATAAAATATAAATATAAATATGGGGCTGCCCGGTAGTCCAGTGGTTAGCACGTCGACTTCACAGTGCAGAGGTACCGGGTTCAATTCCAGCTCCGGCCTCCCTGTGTGGAGTTTGCATGTTCTCCCCGGGCCTGCGTGGGTTTTCTCCGGGTACTCCGGTTTCCTCCCACATTCCAAATACATGCATGGTAGGCTGATTGAACACTCTGGATTGTCCCTAGGTGTGAATGTGAGCGTGGATGGTTGTTCGTCTCTGTGTGCCCTGTGATTGGCTGGCAACCGATTCAGGGTGTCTCCCGCCTACTGCCCGAAGACAGCTGGGATGGGCTCCAGCACCCCCGCGACCCTAGTGAGGATCAAGCGGTTCGGAAAATGAATGAATGAAGTGAATATAAATATGGGCACCACACACCAACTCACGTTAGCCATTCCTACTCAGGACTCCTAAAAATTCGATAACTGGGAAGTATAATAACATTGACAATAATTTGCAATCATACAGTGGTGACTTAAAATCCACTCAATGTATATATTTAAATATAAATAAAATAACTCAGGCCAAATCTTCTTTGCCCTCTTCCCTCCACCAATGTTGCTAAAATTAGGATCACTTATGTTTTATTTTGACTTCACGATCTCTGTGCGGACCAGGCAGAGACTTCGGGCAGGCTGGACATGATCCCTCTGTCTGGTCTATGGGTTTGTAGGTCTTCCTCACAGTTCTGAGGTTGGAGGTTCAAATCTAACCCTCCTGTGTGGAATTGGGGTACTCTCTCTCATTCCAAAGCCACGCATGTTCGGGAAACTGAAGACTCCAAATTGTCCATAGGTATGAATGTAAGTGTGGGTGAAAACCAGTCTTGGGTGTACACAGCCTCTTGCCTCTCAGTTGGGAGAGGCTCCAACTCACTCGTGAATGAAGACAAATGGTATAGAAAATGTCTGGATCGAGTTCTGTGTACCTATAGCATATCTGCAGAGGTCACACCTCATTGGACAAACATGATATTTTGGAAAAAAGGCTACAGCACTATATTTACCGCTGCACCACTGCAAGGTACTTTAGTTTACCCTCTGTATGCCCGCTACAGTGTGCTGTGTTTCCATCAGGTTTGAATACACTGTGTAACTTCTCTTATTCAGGGAAAGTACATTTCCCCCTTTTTTTTTTCCAGCAGATTTCTTCACCATACACAAAAAGCTTTTGGGTCCTTGAAATCAGAGCCCTATTGATGCCTGCAAAGCTCTGTGACATCACTATAAACAGGCTAATCTTACATAAAAGCTGGTCTCTGAATGGCCAGGCAGTTGAAACGTTTTAGCGCAGGGTGGTAGCAATGAATAAATAAATAGATAAACGAGAAACACAATCACAGGGTGCCGCTTGTGCACTGCACCCCCGATCTCATGTGGTTGGCAGCAGCTCCAAGACAGGAGATTACTGCAAATAATACCCCTCGCATTTTGTAGCTGTTTAGCACTGCAGTTTGATGACAAATGAGCAATAGGTGGCCCCATTTTTGTCCCCCCCTTGGCCCGAGTGCATCTCCTTGCTGAACTTTGTGACCTTTTGTTGTCTTTGATATACCACCTTGGTTTTTCCCCTGCCATTAGTGTGCAACAATAATCTATGTGAAAAGGATTACAAACCATCACTCTACCTACATAATAAAAAGGACATATTCATTTCATATATATATATATATAATATATATATATATTTACAATTATAAAATTTTTTTAAACTATGAATTAATAGTTTTATAAAATTGTGTGTGTGTGTATCCTTCGGTTGTGTCCATTTTCTATTGAAAGCATGGTGCTGTGTATTATCAGTACAGAGTTTTTAATTCATGAATAATAAAAATATTAGACTGTAAACTGATTAGCCAAGTTAAGCGGGGTGCAACATTTCCTCAGTTAGTTCAACTTAACCTTAAGGTAGTTTTGCCTTGTAACGTCAATATTTCGAGAAAAACACCACAAAATCTGCACAGGCTTTCTCATTAATACGCACATGGTGACTCTGGGTTTTCCTTTACTGACAAACTAATTAATTTTTGGTGCCTAACCATGTGTTTTATTCATATCCCTGTGGGATTTAATTACATTTCCTTCAACCACAACTGAGTGATCTCCTGTAAGAATCGTCACCTCTCGTTAAAAAAACATTCTCCACGGCGAATCACACAGAAAGTGTATGATGAATGCATGGACAAAAAAATGACATCAATTTTGAAATTGTAATATCTTGGAACTAATTGGGTCGATGCAAATGATTGGCTCTTTTTTTTTTCCGGGGAAGGTGGAGTGGAATGGCACCTGGATTTTGTATGTCAAACTCACTTAAACCAAACAGGAACAGGCTTGCCTCGGTCTCTTGGCATATTCTGTTTCCACAGCGTAATGAATGGCCTCGCTTACCACGTAAACAAACAATCATGAAAAATCACACTGAAACGCTTCTCTCCTACAACGTATTTCGTTCAATTCATCATGGGCTTCATGCTCGCTGCCTCTGTCGGATGTGCTCCAGATTTATTGCCAATCAAGTATCTGCCATCCGACCACTAAAGTAAGGACTTTTTTTCTAAATGGGTTCTTGAATGACACACTTTCACATTTTATGCAATGAAAGAAAACACAAGCATTGTTTGTCAGTTCTTTTCATTACATTTAATAATTACCGGCTTGGGTGGAGATGAAGTCACAGTTCTACTTTTAGAATTTAATATAAGCACAAAGCCATATTATTGTTGTGTGAGAAAAGTATCGTGTGCTGGGTTCAACTAGAACTTCCTGTAGGTTATGTGACTTTAATTATGCTGAAGGTAACTGTAAAGTGTGTTGATAGATATTGAACACAAGCTCGATTATGTAGGATATTTTGAATGAATGTTACAAAAGTGAAACTGAGCCTGTGTTCAAAGTCCAGTGATCTCAATTCCTCCTAAAACTAAACTGATTCCCATGTTTGAATCCACAGCACTCTGGAAGACTGGTTTGCACATCTGCCTCACAGTGCAGAGATCGAGAGTTCAAGAAAGGGCTCCGGCCTTCCTGTGTGGAGTTTGCATGTTCTCCACGTGCCTGTGTGGGTTTTCTCCGGGTACTCCGGTTTCCTCCCGCATTCCAAAACCATGCAAGGCAGGCTAATGGAACACTCTAAATTGTCCTGAAGTGTGAGTGGTTGTTTGTTGTGCGCACTGCATTTGGCTGGCAATCAGTTCAGGTTGTACCCCGCCTACTGCGGCTCCAGCACCCCGGCGACCCTTGTGAGGATAAGCGGTTTGGATAATGGATGGAGAGATGCATTAATGCTGCTTGACTTTACCACTATTAGACTTCAGTCTGTTTACATGCATTCATGAAGTATCAAGTGTCAATAATGTATCAGCTGTCGTTTATGGAGAGGAATGGAAAGCCACCACGGGGTAAATTTTTGGAATATATTCACATCGGAATGATGTGAATTGAATGAATTATGTGGAAGTATAGGTGCACATCAAAAAAAATTGGGAGGAATAATCATAAGTTTAATGACGTTTAGGAAGCACATACTGTATGTGTGAAGGCTTCTTTTCCAACATATGAAAGGACAGCACGATTTCAAATGAATCCATCTCCACTTTTCATAATTGACGTGCTGGAGAGTATTGCTGACGTAAGTCTCGAGCTTGTTGTAGAATTGTTGCTGTCGTAAATAACTAGCCTTTCATGAAAGGTGACTAGGAGGAACCTGTGAGATTTGAGGTTACATCCAGGCACCTTTCCTAACCATTTGTAGAATTTGATAGGATAGGAAATGAAATTTCCTAGGCAAAAATGAGAATTCAAAGAGGCCCAATGAGTAGCTTTGTTGTTCTTTATTTGCTTCATCAACAATCATCCACATTCAGTAGTCACCCCACATGTAAACACCATCTTTCGTCCTCATCAGACCAATGTGGACGTTTTTATGCCATATTTTAAATTTGAGTCCCCCAAAATATCTGGAAGAACTGAAAAAAATAACCTCTGGTTACAAAACATCAGTGCAATGCAGCAACACAGTACGCACACTTTACGTGTGCTCCCCCCACCCGCCTCACACACACCCACACAGCAATCCACTATTGATCTTGTCCCTGTGAAACAAACCTAAGGTGCAAAAACAATTAGCAGTACACATTAGG
Organism: Hippocampus comes; assembly: GCF_001891065.2. Lineage (NCBI taxonomy): Eukaryota > Metazoa > Chordata > Actinopteri > Syngnathiformes > Syngnathidae > Hippocampus > Hippocampus comes. The sequence continues at coordinate 3,253,457 of NW_017805277.1, forward strand.
CTGCAATGCAATACGACATGAATGGGGATAACTTCACTTTTTAATGATCATTTATGTATGTTTACTGCGGGCATAACAACACTGATGGTGTTATAGTGAGAGGGGTGATTGTAAGTGCAGAGCAACATGCTACAGTGAGAAACAAGTGTCTCATCGTGCTCTCTAATCTAAGACCTCTCATCGTTAGTAGATTCAAAGTACCAAAAAGCAGCACAACCACCCAAATACAAATGCTTGATGAGTGTTAAACACAGTGCTTTGACTGTAAGTCTATGTATTTATATTCCCCTCCATTATAATGCTGACAATCCAGACAGATAATCGCATGAAATACTTATTAGATAATACAGAAGAATGTGATGTAGCGCTGCTATATATGCGAACATGGATGGAAATAAGAAGTGTACTGTAGCTATTCATCATAAAAGCTATTTCTGAGGTCATCCTCAGCCATGAGTGTGCCCTCATAAACATTTAACAATTTACATATATTCATATGTACATGCTCACCAAGTGCAAGATAGATTTCTCATTATTTTCTCCAGTTTATTTCTGCACGCCAACATTTGAGATATTTCTAGCCTTCATCGGGGAAACCAGTCGTCTAAATTACACATGACACTTAAGATGTTTTTTTTTCATAAGTCAAAGAGTATATAACAGTGGTAGAAAAAATAAATACCAGGCCACACTACACAAAGTCCTCGTTCATCTCAAGTGCAAACGTTAGGCGTAGAAGATAAGCTCAGGAATCTGACCTCCTTGCACCCCTGTGCCATTCGTGCTGTCTGACGAGCACTGGAATTGAAATGTCACCTTCCCACACTGCACCTCTGTCATGCCTTCCTGTCCAAAGTAGCTCAGCTCATTGCCATCAAGAACCACACTGGCGGTGTAGAAGGTATCAGGCTCGATCTGCACCGGGTACTCAAACCACACGGGGAAAGTGTTGCTGGAGCCATCCGAGAAGTATTTGCTCAGGTTTTGTCCCATCAGCACTCCTTGGCGTTTGAGTTCTATCTTGGCGCTATACTCGGTTGACCCGCAGCTGGAGCCGTAGAGTCCGAAACCGGCGATGAAAACTCTTTTGTCCACAGCGAACTGGATGCTGTCGCAGCGGCCCCGATAACGCCACTGATTGCTTCGGTAGGCGCACGACTGGAACCTGTGGCAGCGCTGGGGCGTCAGGCCCTTCCTTGGCTGGCTGGCGAACTGAAGTTCAGGCTTCTTGGCAGCTGTGTACCAAAGGAAGATGTCGTTGGTCTCATTAAGGGTCAGCACGCCCGACTGGGCCGCCCCATTGGCAAAGTCATCCAGAGCCATGGTGGGGATGCGTATCAGGTACATGGCCTTGCCCAAAACCTTCCGCTTGTTGTCAGTGGACGAGGTGAGCTCCTGTCTCTGACACTCTGCTTCAGCCCAGCTGAGTGCCGCCTCGAAGACAACGATCTCTTTAGCGTTGAGTGTCTCTCGCTGAAGGATGCTCTCCAGGGTTTGGGAGTCGATGTCGCAGAAACCCTCGGAGCGGAGCGCCAGCTCGGCCTGGGCGTCAATCACATCCCAGCAGCGCTGAGTCAGCTCGGGCTCTTCGAACAGGCAGCTCTGGGAGAGCAGCACGCAGGCGTTCTTGGCGCTCAGGCTGGTCTCCAGAAAGTTCACGCAGGCACGGGCCAGGTGGGGTACAATGTACTTTTTAGCAGCGTAGAGAGTGGCTAAGACTGTATCAGCACTTAGGTCAATCTCGTCACAGTAGATGTACCTGTTGACACAAACATGCCGTTTGCTGTGATGAACTATTACATTGTACTGGAAAGCATGCAACTTTGGAAGCAAGTACTGAAGCTCCACAGTGGCACCTTGACTGACGGACGCCTAGCTTCTCAAGTCGTTCACGAGGCTGTGCCACTTAAAGGCACCTCAAACACACAAATCTGTCTCCATAACAAACATAACAAAAACTGTCTTTTGGGGGATTCAGCGGATGAATGTCCTTTCATTTTATTTATTTATTTTTTTTTATTTGTGTAAGTTGATTGGAAATGTGGGCCTTGATTTGACTTTAATGTGTTCCCCGACCACTTTTGTTACTCAGAACACTTGCATCTCACATCATCTTTCTCTTTTGAAATGAATGGAAATGACATTAATCCGTTCTGGCCCCACAAAAATCAAGCACTTTTAACTGTGATTTTTAAAAAGTTTAAAAAAAAACATTCTACAGTATTGTAGTTTCTAAAACAACAGATAGGTTGCTGGATAGCTTCAGTGCCCATTCACATTGTGCTCCTGCTAGTGTACCCATCTTGGCTACCACGGGGCAGTATAATACAGACACACATAGTACATAAAGAGTTTCCCAACCCCCCAGGAAGCTACAGTAATAGTAATTTTTACAGAGGATAAAGAATACATGCTTGTGAGTACTGTATTGTTATATTAGCTGCATATTGCTCTGTGTTGCTGTACCTTTTGTTTCGAAATATCCATTGCCTAAAGCATTGTACTGTAACTACGACAACATCAATATTAGTTTCGTTAGCCTTTCTCTGCCATTTGAATTGTGCTTTAGGATTCAGTGAGTGGACTTTCATAAGTTACATCATTTGATTAAATGCACAATGTGCAATCCTCTTTGTTTTATGTTTAAACTTCAACTTGGGATGGCAATAAACAGTTTAAATGAAGCACTTGGGCTTTCTTGAAAAGCATTGTTCACTATCTGCTGCTTGTTGTGCAGTTTGATGCCACCATTTCGAGCTCGTACCTTGAATGTTTGCTCACCACACAAGACAAAAAGTCAACCAAGCAATAGCTACGACCTGCAAGAGCTCATATGCTGGTCTCTCGTAAGTCGAGGTTGCATTTTACAAGTAATTTGAGTGACAATCTAGGTCACGGAACCAATAAAACTCATAAATCCTTGTACCACTGTGCCTTCACAAGCAAAAATATTGGATTCATGACTCCATCCACTCAAATACGTTTGATGTGTTCATATACGCAGTCACTGACCATTACATTATTATTTTATGCAAGTGTGCCTACTGATTGAAACTGTCAGAGAATTGTTCATTTAAAGAATATGTGGATTATATCATTGTGGTCTGTTGTGGTGTAAAACTCCGCAACATCCTTTTCATGTCAGTAAACTTCATAATCCTGTTTGCTTTGCTTAATTAAGTACTCAAATATTTTAAACAGCTCCCGGTATGATTCAGTGCCCTTCGGTCGGACTGTACAATACAACCACCATATTAAATCAACAGGACTGTTTAGTCACTAAATCCTTGATAGTGTGACATATGAAAGATTCAAGAAAACAATCCAGCCGTGACGTTGACTGAGAGAAATGTTTCAAATCTTATTCCATGAGCATAAAGACCATATGACAAAAGGTCAATGGTAGAAATTTACAGAAGAGAAGATCCTTACTTTAACATTGCCAGAAAGGCAGCTGGTTCCACATCTGGAATATGAATCTCGTCATCGTTTTCAGCCAGTTCACCATAAAACATGGCGTGAAATACTGAGCTGCCCACAGCCAAGACATACTGTGAGAAAATGGAAAAAGACACGTATTAATTGGTTCACGTGAAATGTGATTTAAATAAGAGACACTTTGACCTTATAAACTTGATTAGTTATAATTCCACTTGAATACAACACTGTGCTACTATGTATTTAAAGGCACAGCTATTGAACGATTTCCCCAGTGGTAATTACTGAAGGTTCAGTTTGTTCGGTTTCCCTTATAATGAGCAGTGCTCAGCCAGATAGAGCGGTATTTACCCTCAGGATGAAGAGGCTTGTTTCTAACAAACAAGATTGCATCTGATAGACATAAAATGAATCCAAATGCACCACTGAATAGTGAAAATTCTATTTCCTGAAATTAATGACTAATCACAGCTTGACTGAATCGGCTGTAACCTAATGCTAATGCTAATTTTAGAAATGAGAACAAATCCATGAACGACGCGATGTACTCAGCTCGTCTGTTGGGGGTATTCTTAATACGAGTGGGCAAAATACAGTGAACCCAATCATTGTTACAACACGAGCATATTCAGATACTAAAGATTTTTTTTTCCCGAAAGTGAGGTCAATTGTAATGATCTTGGCTATATTGGCTTTTGGCTATAAGTGCCAAACGAAGATGATAAAAAAAAGGCTGCATTAACCGTCATTAAATTCAACTGGCATAATTTTTCTGCTTTTAAGTGCAGTCAAGTCATCCAACATGTCCCTCCATAACTGCCTTCTCAAAGTTATCTGCAGCCAGCAATTACAGATTATGAATCTAGGTCTCATATAATCACGGAAAAAAACCAAAAACCTCACATTGGGTCATCTGAAAATACAGAGGAGTCAGCTGTGTGCTTTTCACAGAAAAGAAAATCATCACTTGAAGTGAATTTTACATTCAAAGAGTGTTTTTCAGTGATGCCCATTGTCCAGACATAATGTGTAATGAATCATTTATGGTAACATCTTGGAACACAAAGGCTTGAGAGGGGAAATCAGACTAAGATGCCGGATGGCAAAAAAAAAAAAAAAAAAAAAAAAAAAAAAACATTCTCGACGAGCATCCAAGTTGAAAATAGGCTTGATTATAATAAAGACTGCTCCTTATAAATACATTGTGTTGCATATTCAGAATATATTCTGATTATCCACTCGATGTGATTGCAGCGAGCTTTGAGTTGTGGCTGTGTAGTGTTAGATTAAAGTTGAAAGCAGTAATTGCGCCCTACAAATTCTAAAGGAGACCCAAAAATGTCAAATGTTCTTGTGCGGAACGAATAGGGACTAACCCCACTTCTTTTTTTCATTCAGACTCATTTACATAAATAATTGACTCTCTTGAATAAGCATACTGTACTGCACGTGGTGCCGAAGTGAGAGTGGAGTACAAAGGATTTGAGTTCCATGAAGTGATGAGCAAGTTTTAAGAAATGCTGATGTTGTTTTCCACTTAATTGACGAATAAAATTCTTACTCTGTGTCCTGGCAGGCGCTTGGTCCTTCCAGGCTGACCCACCACAAAGTGAACATCTGCCATCAGCTCATTGTTGTACATTACGGAATTTCTGAAAATACGAAAAGAGAGAAAACACATTTAAAGAGAATTTGTATGGCGTAAGTGTAAGACAAAAAAAGGCAATTTAAACGTGACGAAAAAAGTAAAGCACCAGAATATTGGAATTACTTGCTATATCTTTGACCAAGGAGTTGCTTATGCATTTTCTTCTTCTTTGACGATGAAATTTAGGGTTGCACAAAGTGTGGCGTTTCACAAATGAGAGAAAAACGAAAGCGGTCAACAAAAAGGCCCAACAATGAAGCTGTGTTCATGTATTATTGAGTAGAGGAGCACTGTGGTAGGTAAACAAAATGTTCTGGAGAGACAACAACAAAGCCCAGTCAAAAAAAACAAAAAAAACATTTTGCACTGGACAGCTGGAATCTTTTGCCATGTGGCCAAAGTAAATATTTTAGGAAAGAACAATCTGGGCCTGTTGTGCATATAAAGTCCACCTCATGCCCGTCCAGCCTCTGTTAGAGCGTCAAAGTCTGCAGGCACAAAGGTGGTGTCAACATGAATAACCCCGGCAGATGAATTTTTATATTATGTTTCTTTCTTCCTTGTCGAGGAACCATAAATGTGTCTTCTGTTGTATTGCTGCTGCGGTTGCCTACCTTTCTCTGATGGTAGAGTAGAGTCCTTGCCAGTTGCAGTTATGTATGGTGTTATTGTTGTTGAGGTTCTGCTGCTGGTACTGTTGCACTGTGGTGGCAGGTGCCGTCTTTTTGGTGGGGAATATGTCCGCTGCCATCTTCTTCTTCTTCTTGTTCCTCAGAGTGATAATCTCATAGCAGACTGGGGGCAGCTTGGGGCTGCCACTGGCATTCCCCTTCTTGGAGCTTTTGCTTGACTTGCTTTTGACTGACTCAGGCAGCATTAAGAAGAAAGTCAGACATTTCATGTTCCTTCCCTTGGCATCGACCATGAGTGTGTTCAACTGCTGAGCAGTGGAAGAGCGCGCAGAAAGGACATTCACCGGGAGCAGACGGCTGCGATGGAGGACCTGGGAAGATGACAGCGCAGGTTGCCCGACTCGGACGCAGTGCAGCACTCACTAATCCACTAGGAGACTTCCAAACTTGCTTGTCTCTTTATTTCTCTGAGGCGGCACGTCTGGACTTGTGATCCACTTTTTTCCTGGGTGAACTTCGATCTGCTCTTGGGAATCCCATTGCTGATTCAGGGTGATGAGACCCGCTCTTGAACTAGCCTCTTTCCCCCCTTGTCGCTCTGCTGAGGGCTGCTCTGACAGCCCCAGATTTAGTGCTGCTGCAGTGGTGCTCACACAGACAGTGATGATGCCTCGATCCCTCTCGTCTCCCACTCTTACTCCAGCTGTGTCGTTCTTGACAGCTCACTCTCTCCTCTTTGGAGCGCTTACACATTCTCCTCAGCACTTCCTTCTCTTGCTTCCTCCATGAGCGCAGTCGTCATCCTGGATGCTGCGTTGGTGGATGCTGCGCTGCTCTGCCTGGCCACTCGTTCTGCTGACTACGGTGATTAAATTGGAGAGCATAGAGGAGACTGCGCTCCAGCCCACTCGACCCCCCCCCCACCCCTTCCCACTACCACCCTCACACAGAACTCCTCATAACGCGGCCAATGGCAGCGCAAAGCTTTCTTGATTGGCTCATGCAGGAGAGTGCAGCACATACTTGAATATGTAATGACGAAAGTCTCAATTAAAGAGGCAGCTATCTGCCGCTGAAATGATCTCTTCACATTCAGATGTACTTCCTGTTTGCATTATCTAAAACCATCACATTTAGGCTAGAATTTGAAAGGGCAAGGCTAATACGGGGCTCTCTTGAAGGGCTCTTTCATGAATTGATGAACTCTCTTACATTTCTCGCTCCTTCAAAACAGCTTTCTCTATTATGACACCTTCTTAGATAAGTCAACAGCATTCAATTGATCTCGGACTGTTAACTTATTAGAAGGCTTCACAAATACCTGCCTTCCAGCTATTGCTGAATGAATCGCTTTACCTTAAAAATGCAGTTATGCCCAAACATATTCATCTTCGACAATAATGACATTTTCTATGTGGAGTTGCATGTTCTCCACATGCCTATGTGGGGTTTTGTCCCTCATTTTATACACATGCATATTAAGTTGATTTCTGGACTGCTCATACAGAAGATTTGAATTATTATTATTAATATTATTATTATTATTTTTGAGGGTCTGTACAATACGTGCCCTTCAGTTGATTGGCAACCTGTCAATGTTGTACCCGCGCTCTCTCCTGTCAGTCAGCTGGGAAAGGCGCCAGCTTGCCTCACATTGCTAATATGGACAAGTGGAAGGGGATGTCTGCATTACTTATACGTGTATGCCTTTAAATTGTGATAATCATTCATATCTCTGGCCATAAACAAGAAACACATTCTTTTGCAGCATTCCAAGGATCTCAATAGCTTCTAAATAAAATAGAGCATTCTGACTGAACAGGGCGACCAATTTAAAATCTAAAATGGAACATTTCAACATCTCTGATAGCTATGGAAATGTTGACAACCACACAGGTCAGTGGGATCACGTCAATACATTTTCTCTGATGATCATTGGCAAATGGGGATTTTTGTGTGATAAAATGAGTTCCAGATAAGACTAAATAATGAGGATAGACAGCAATGCATTTACGATACAGTATTCATTGCACATCAAATTAAACTGCATGACAAACTGTTTTACCAGCCTATTGGGGGGACAGCATACAGTATTTTGAACCAAGTGCAAAGGAGCTGCCTGATGACGACCACATTGGCTGACTTTAGCACAACTACCAGGGCCGTCACTTCTCTTCTTAAATTTTGATCTGTGTATCATTAGCTCTTTTGCTGATGATTTGTTGGTTCTTTTAATTTGATTAACTTGGAAAGATTGGTCTTTGAAGAGCTTTTACACCTTGTTAAGTGTTGCTAAAAATGACAAAAGTTCCAGCCATCAGCAAATATTGAATTGCATTATATTGGAGCGATGCACAGCCCTAATTGTCTGAGTAATTTTGAACACCAAATGTTTTGTGACAATGTAAAAAAAAAAAAAAAAAAAAAAAAACATACCAATAAAACGAATCCCAATCTTGATAAGAATGACTTCTTTTTAAACACGATATCTAAGAATTTTGCCACTTTGATTTCTAGCTAAGAGAAACCTCTTTTTGGGGGTGGGGGAAGAGCAGAATGAAGAAAAAAGTACAATATATCTCTGACGGAGCAGAATTGTTCTTGTTAAGTCATCTCTACAGAGGAATAGACTGAGCCATAAAGGCAATGCACTTGTGCACAATGTATAATGCATGTACTTTTCCTCCTCTCGTGCAGTTGGCACTTTGCACAGTGGGGACTCTATTTAAAGCAGCAGAGTTAAAATGTTTTAAATGTTTGTGTGAGATGGTAGGAAAGTATAAAATGCTGCTGTTGTAAGATTTATACGGCACATCATATGAAATGTTAAAATGTTTAATATTGACCTTGCTTCAAAGTTTTTGTTTTGAAGCAGTAATGCTGTTGTAAATACTGGCTTGATGTCCTGCCATCTCATTTGGATGAACACAAATAAAATAAAAACCTCAAACAGCAAGCTGGGATGGAAACAGAATATATTTTTTGTCCACTCGGTTATTGATTTTTTTTCCATAATCCCCAATTAACTGTCTCAGTGTTTGCTGCACTGAGGAGCATTAGCCCACAAAGCCCCCTTATAGCGTATGCGATGTTGAGCAGAGACATTTGCTATGGTAACATGGGACCAACATTACAAGGCATCGTGTTCTCAAAAGCCGGGCCACTGGAGATGTTACCTTGGAAACCACATCCACGCGCTTCAGCAGGACGGACATTTAGAACACTGAACAACTGCCTATGGTGCAGTAATACACAATTAATTCTGCAGTCTCTACTTTCACAAGACACGCGCCACTTGTTTCAAATGCTGGACACCGCATAATCTTTAATGGACAGTTTTATGATAACTCCAATGGCAGTGTCTGCCAGTAGTGACAGTCACAGCATCAACCTTTGTCTCACGCATTGTCATTGCGTGGGAGCATTTCTTTCCCCCAACAGTGTTCCGGTGTCGTAGCACAGTTATCCAGTCCTCATGATGAATTTTTGTGTCATGACATCCAAATGCGCCAATATGAGAAATCTGATCATTTGATTCCTCTGCATTAATTATTGTAATATTCTGTAAAGTGCAAAATATGTTCTATCAACATATTATCATGTTGATATTGTCAAGATGTCCGGATCTCTCCAGACAGAATAAAACTCGACAAATGTAGACTCTGATAAAAATGTGAAAAAATATTTATTCACAATAAAAAATTTAAATTTAAAATATTTATTTTAAAAAATCCAACAAATGAAGCTGGTCACTATAAACCAGGGGAAAAAAACAACCAAAAATGCTTGCAAACGAAATTGCTTGTCTCAAAAAGACTAGAAGATCCAAAACACGTGTAGAACAAACCGAGAATACTACATAGAACCCAAAACACTACTGACATGACAAAAGACAAAACAAGACAAGGAAACTATGGAGCACAAATGTGCACCATATAGAGAACTGCACTTAAAATGAAGTCGTGAGCCAGGCGAATAATCCGACATCAGTTGTTGTTTTGGTCGTTTCTTAAATAGTGAGCTGATTATGATGTGTGACAGGTGCACCGCTGGAGGCACCGCCCTCCACTCCAGCTGGAACTGAGACACAACACAAAACGGAACATGATAGCTATAACTAACATATAAGTGATTTTTTTCTGCTCTTCTGTAATAAAAAAAAAAAATGCATCTAAGGCTCCAGGGCGGTGTTGTTCTTCGTATAATACGCTTGAATTATTTAGAATGATTGTGTAATCTTTGTGATTTGAAAGCCATGACATAGACTGAAGGTCCTATCTCATATATGGTGGAGTTGGCTGCTTGCCAGTCTCGAGTTTGGGCTCAGATAAGGACTCAAGTTGTGGAAGAACTCTTCTGCCTTGAGACACCTGCTGGGAGGTTTGTCAGAGGAAGGATGAGGCAAGATAATGAACTGCGATGCAGGCCCGGAAGAGAGATACACACACTCATGCACTCGCACGGGCACACTCACGTCTACTTCAATTGTTGCAGAAATGCTCTGAAAAACTAATAAATTACGGTACCTTCTATGGTACTGAGCTGCCATAAGGAGTTGACGAAACAATGAAATTGTCCATCTGTGGCATTTCTAATAGGGACTGAAACATTATTTATTTTAAAAAAATCACTATTCAACTAGCTAATGATAAAATTATCTGGACGTGACTACCTAGTGACCCACCAGTTATGTTTTACAGGGTATATAGTGGAAGACAACGACTGAAGAACTGGCCAAACCTCTGTTCTATCATCATTTTCAGACTGCAAGCTCCCTCTTTTAAGTGTGTATGTGACTCACAAAAACGCTTGTTTACATTATGTCTGTTAGAGACACATTTTCATTTCATGTGCATGTGAATTGACAGGCAAATGTGTCCTGTTTATGTGGCTGGAAAGGCTAAAACAGGTGATGTATTTATTAAAGTGCTTCATTGTAGTGAGTGGGTTCTCAGTAACGGGATCTGTATTGCATCTGTCAAACTAAAATGGCCATCAAACCTAATTGTGACCAATAAAATGTACTGGTGACTATAGGATGTAATATAATCCACTTTTCAAAAATATACGGTAACCTGGTGAGTACACCTCAACTGCAGGTCAGCTGGCACTGACCCCAACTTCCAACATGGTGTGTGTGTGTGTGTGTGTGTGTGTGTGTGTGTGTGTGTGTGTGTGTGTGTGTGTGTGTGTGTGTGCGTGTGTGTGTGTGTGTGTGTGTGTGTGTGTGTGTGTGTGTGTGTGTGTTTGTATGCTGTCCCATTTCGCTCCCACTCCTGTTTGCTCCCAATTTGGAGGTCAGCTACATTAAACATTGTGATGTGAATACACGTCTGCATCACACGCAGCTGCACACATGGAGACATGGTCATAAAGCGGACTTCATCACTTTTTTACTTCCTCCAATTGCCAACCAAGTTGTGTCCTCTGGAATAATGTATTTCAAGGTTCCTGGCAGAATTGTGTGTTCTTGAGATTTAAAAAAAAAGAAGAAGAAAAAGGACAATCCTGACTAGATGATAACAGATGAAGAGAAGGGAACACAAACACACCTTTCTACCACCTTATCATTTCAATAAAGCAGGGCAGTAGGAGAAAACAATTCGCAATGATGGGGTTCAGCTGTCCATCGATTATAAATTATATTACAACAAAGGCACAGAGAGGGCCTGGCAGAGAACACAACAATTTATGTACGCATTAAAAGGCTTCAAAAACAGTATGTGTTGCACAACAAATGTTTTGTAAGCTTAGGTGATTGGATTTATTTCACACTGCTGTTAGGACACTTCGGTACATTGGCCAGATGCTGAAGCTTTACAATGTGGAGACTGTCTGGTGACCACAATGTGCAATATTAGAACATGAAATTCCATATAGTGTGCGTGTGTGTGTGTGTCTGTGTCTGTGTGTGTGTTAATCAACAAACTGCGGGGCAAGAGAAGGTCAGGAGGGAGATTGGCTTTTTTTGAACTGAGCGTAAACAGTCCCGACAGAAAGCTGTGGAAAAGCTAAAAAGCGAGATACGGTTTTATGGAGCACAAGCCGTTCAAAGACGTTTCTTAATTCATTTCTAGCCTATAACGCCCCCCCCCCCCTCACTCCGCCACACCTCCCCATCCTTCTCCATCCATCAGCCTAATCTCTAACACTGTGTTAACATGAAAATGTTCACAGCAATTTGAATCCAGTTTATGTCACCAACACCTCTTTTTATTCATTTTCACTAATTACCTTGTGTTGCAATGAAAGCCGATGGCTTAACCTTCTCACAGTTAATGCTTCCTGATTGTCTCAGCCCCATAGGGGGGGGGGTGGGATGACCTTTTCTGAATTTATTACTGTATCTAACCCAAACAAAATGGCACTAATCACAATAATGTGTTGGCTGCGATGAAAGGCGTGTCATTCTATTACAATTCGTAGCAATAAACAACGATAATGGGACATGCGATTGGTTCTCTGTCTTTGTATCGCTCTCTGTGCCATGTGATTGACTGGTGACATGTCCGTTATGTAGTGTGACTCCCCCC
>NW_017805277.1:3265724-3336960 GCF_001891065.2 Hippocampus comes
ACCCCAAAGTTCACTGGGATGATTTCCACTTCACCATGACACCCCACAGGGTAAGCCCTATAGAAAATGAGTGGATGATGTAACAATAGCAAAACATTTTTGAGTTTGGAACAAGGTGTTAGTGACGACCCGTCGATGCTCACGGCAAATAGAAAGGAGGCAGTGACCATTTTCATTGAGCTTGGCAACACCGTGCTGCCCAAGCACATCCCCTCCAGAATGTACTGTCAGGGCCCACTCTTGCGTAGAAATCTCTGATGAAGAAATGAGCTTGTCGGTGGAGGTTGTTTTATTTATGGCCGAGTACAGGTAGGCGTAGGAGAGTTCCTCGCACTCACGGTGGATGAGGAACTAGAATTGGAGTGAAACAGACTAAATGAAGCTCGTGCAAAAATAACCAGTGCACCATTTATTTGATTTGTTTTAAATCACTCCATTAATTTTAACCACATTTTATGTGTATGAGCTCAACTATGAGAATTAAAATTTGCTATTTCAGTGAGACAAATGTGTTTGCATTCATCTCACTGATTAGATTTTCTCTCACCGAAAAATAAAGAGACATGTTTATATTTTTGTTGCAGCACGCTGTATATGAGGTTGCGCAACAGCAATGCAGAAATGGTTGTGGTTTCACATAAATCTCTGATGGACAGCTGCCAATCAAAGTAATCCTTCAAAATCCGACTACTCAACCATTTCACCTTCACTTCCTTTGAATGAGGAGCCTAAACTGACTAAACAACACAAATTCTATGATGCATGTCATTTTTCTCTCCTCAGTTTTGGGTTAATGTTGATGAAACATATGTGATTGATGTAAAACATATTTATATGCTCAGAGGGAAGTCCGCATAGTAAAGTCTTATAAAATATGGCAAAACCATCCGTAAGTGGTTGGTGACTACTCCAGGGTGCAGCCTGCCTCTTGCCCAAAGTCAGCTGGGATGCAATCTGGCGACTCTGAGCACAAGAACTATAAAAATGGATGAATGATAAAATGTTTCGATACAAACAATCCCCCCCCCCCCACACCAATTATTGTGTTTATACATCTCAACCAGTTTAAAGCAACCATCTGCAATAACAATTTGAGAAGGTTTTTTTGTACAGTGAAACTGAAATGTTCCTTTTGCTGCTGCATTTCACCTCTGAGTGCTGTGAAGCTGATTTATAATTGGTAGGTGCTCTCGTGGGCTGCAATCAGCATTACAGGGGCATGACAACATCCAGCTGTCCCCGACGTGCCACCCAGGTCCAATGTAGAGCTTGTCTGCTCTGCTTGAAAACTTGCCCACACAGTGTCACGCGCTGAATGTGCATGCTCCCACACATGCACAATCAGCAAATGAAATCTCAAAGTCAGTCAGAGGGAAGAGATCTAGTTGTGATTAACACATGAGATTTCGTAACAAATGGCAAAATGTACTGGTATCATAAGGCACAACTTTACTTTCTATAAATTCAACAACAATTTCTCCATATGCTTGACGTGATGCCTTATCACAATATTTCGATTTTGAATACCTTTTCTTGTGCATCCGTTTCAATTAATCCCTAACTTTTTTTCCATACTCACTTCATGATGACAGGCTCGATTATCATGTTCGAAGTCTGCATGGGTGGAGTTTTCTTTCTTTTACGATGATGGATTGTCTATATGTTCCCTGTGATTAACTGGTGACTCGTCAGGGTTGAATCCCGCTTCTTAAATCAGGATGGATGGATGGATGGTTAGTCCCAGGTTGAGGTCTACATTTTCTCACTGAGTCATTACTCCCTGATCTGGCCACACTAATTCTCATTTATTAGGGTTTTCATCATTTTTCTTCAAGTATACGTAATTATACGAATTATTTCAGTCATTACTCAGTCCGAATCAAATGAAGTTACCACCCCGGTTCCTTCCAGACCCATTTTAGAGAATTGTGTGTTTAGTCATTTAGGAGATGTTTTTTCATTTATTTTTTTGGCCACGATTGTTTTGTTGGTGTTTCAAACAGTAAAACAAATAACAGCTTTTGGAATTAGTCCTTATTTAGTTCCACAATGATATGTTCAGCCGCAATATTGCATGGCCCGTAACAAGCACACTGCAGCTTTGTTTTCAGAGTAAAAATGATAGCAGTAAATAGTGTGAAACATTGAAGAATCACTTGAATCAATCTTGAATACTTTTTTTTTTTTTTTGGCTGTGGCTTAAAGCTGCATCATACTGGTGGTTTAGTTGATGCACCTTATTGAATTTAAGAAATTAAAAAAATAAAAATCTGTGAGTACAATGCAGTATGACCATTGTAACCAGAATTAAAAAAAAAAAAAGCTTCAATAAATTAGTAAATTCTCATACGGATTTACCTACTATGCGTGTATGTATAACACGTATACGAGCCATCATAATTGAGCATGATCATGGCAATTTATTTTCATTCAGCTCTTCTCTGATCGCATGAGATGGTGCAGGCGTACCGAATGTTTTGTCCAATGAGCGTGCTTTCCAAGCTCCCACAATATGATCCCACCAAATTGAAAGAAGCTTGAAGCATTACGCTGTGTTCCTCAGTCAGACTGAGCACATACGGTACATCATCAAATCAGTGACTCACGGAAGCGTAACATCTTGAGAGTGTTCTCGTCACCCTTCCCAGCTGCCCCAAATAATTTACAATGTAATAATCCGGCTGTTTTACTGCTATTCACTAAAATGTGGGCCCAGCTGGCAAAATCTGACTTTGCTCTCCAAGCATAGCTTCAATTTGCCACAAAATGTGGGCAAAAAATCAGATACATTCTGTTCTTGTACTGAAAATAAAATGAGAATATTGGTTTGATAAGGCAGACTTTAATTGCAGCAATGGTTGTGAAATAATGCTCATCCACTGTGGCATATGCTACGGTCTGGTAGAGTTCCATAAATACAAAATGTGTCATTAAATTCCCATAAAACTATTCTTCTGAGAGCAAAGTGGGTTGTTTTTGCTGTCTTTGTTGTCTCACATTGATAATCACTCAAGTGCTTTTCATGCCACTGTTGTTTGACAGTATATAAGTACGAGTATTCCACTGACTGTCGTATCATGCACACGTGCTCTTTGGGTGGATATGAATGCATTTCTACAGTATATCGTGAGCCTTCTAACACAACAGTCCATTGTTAAACTCCACCCAGAGGGGTATTTTTGAATGTTATATTGAATTATGGTTCATATGCACCGTTGTGTCACGGTGCGGGGGTGATGGAGGACCCCAAAAAGCAGGCAAAAGGGAGGAGCAGGGTGAGCTTGACAAAATGTACTAAACAAAGCACTGAGAAAACCAAATCCAAAACAAGCAAAGTCCGACAAACAACAAGAATTCAAAGTAACAACAAAAACCATGGTATAAGCAAAAAAATATAACGAGATAAACTCAAACCAACAGAAGCAGTGATAGCAAACCAACAGAAGCAGTGACATAAACTCAAAGCAACAGAAGCAGCAGCAGCAACAACAACAACAACAACAACAACAACAACAACAACAACAGCAGCAGCAACAATGACCCAACTCCGAGTGGTTGAGCTGGCAGTCCTTTTAACAGAAAACCTCCTAATGACATGATGACCAACAGGTGTGCCGCTGTAGGAGGAGCCCTACAGAGCCACCTGTTGATCCCAAACAAATCAACTGTGACAGTCTGGGCTGAATAGTGGCAATGTAACCGCGTCCAAGCGTCACAGTGTCTTATCAAGACATGAACCTCACGATACAAGAATTATCAGGATATTGTGGGGAGGTTGGGGGGTAAAAAAACATCTCACGATACTGTCTAAAAACACCCGATATTGTAAAACAAAAAAAAAAAGCTGATGCTATTGAAAGCAAAAACACAATGTTGTGTTTTTGTACATAATAGCAGCAGTGACAAATCATAGTTGATGTAGTTCACAATGCTGTGTTCAGCTTAAGAGGGAAACAAAAATAATGCTTTTGACGGAGCTGTACTGCTTTTAATATCGTAAAATGATGATGACGTGGCAATTTTAAATATTGAGAAATTGTGACATTGTTGTTGTCGTTGGATGGCAACTAAAAAGTAGTTACATTTTTTTAGGTGACTTTATAATGTTTTCAAAGCTTCACGCACGACAAAAAAGAATGGTGTGTTGAATTTACTCAATTTTATTTCATCCAGTGGTTGTACAAAATAAAACCGTCTGGATTTTTTTTAGGTCGACCATACAGCTACTTAAAAATGTATCTGGCTTCAGATGATTTATTTTAAGTAAATTCAACATTATTTTCCATTGTGGTCGTTTAATTTGATCTAGTTGAATGTGTAGTGTACTGCATTTAGTTAGCATTGTGCTATTGACTTTTCATGTTTTGATGATTCTCAAACTCAAGACTTAATTCACTTTGCTCTAGCCTATACTAATTTTAACATCCTAATACTTTTATTTGAGGCGAGCAAAGAATGCAAAGTTTCAGACAGAAAAGAAAATCATTTCTTACCTATCACCTTTAACAATAGTTCAATTGTTCTCTTGGCAATTTCATTTCCAGACAGAGCGTAGAAAAAAAAATCCCCTCAGTCTGGCTGGCTGCCTGATAGTACAAGATTATTGATTTTAGCTTTTTAATTCTCTATATTCAGCTAAGGAAATCCTCTGTATTTTTTTCCTACATTGAATATAGCTCTACCGCTAATTCAGTATATTTGTCACAGTGCCGATTAAAATCAAAACGATGTCTGCATTGTATATGGCTGTACATTGAAGGCTACAAACACGTTACATTTATATTTGAATTATGGCTCACACAGTTGGGCAGTGGCTCAGAACGTCTCATCCTGCCGCAGATGGGTTTACATAGTTTAAAGCTGGATTCTTCTCCACGGGCTGCCTTGTATTTCAGCATGAATTATTTGGAAGTAGGATATCCTCAAACACCACAGTGGTGTCACTGGCTCACCAAGGATATGAACCAAATAATCCCATTATTTGTATGCCAAACCAGATAAATTAGATTTATTTATCTTTACTCCAGTCTATGTGTCATGTTGTTTTAGAAAGAGAATAAAAATTCCAGTGCAGCAGTTAGACGGAGTATCAACATGAGTCGTGTCATAACAGTATATTTGCGGTACAGATTTGCCATTGTCTTTTTCTTTTAAATGTTAAAAAAAAGTGGAAAAGGCCAGTTACAGCCTGGAGGCTCATCACGCCTCCGAGAAATAGAGCTTGACTTATCAACCCAACCATGAATCAGATGAGATGCACTTATGATGCAAAATTGCGTGTGTCAGACATGTTTTGGTCCAGGTGCAGAATGCGCTTCATGCTTGGATATAAAGCGCTTTTGGCCGATGCTGTCCTCCAATGACTCGCGTTACTTGATTCATGATGCAAAGGTTCCCTTTGGCATCGAAGTACTTTCAGGTCATAAAAATAAATGTATCTTATGACACAAGTGAGGTCATACTTTGTACCTAAAATACGCACATTCTTCTGACTGTACTTGAGAGGCTCATGTCTTTGCTTCTGTTCTAGCTATAAAGACAAATTTGGTGTCAAAGGGTACATTTTTTAGGTCAAGCAATCCAAATAAAATGGGTTTGTCCAGACTTCCCTCTTCTGAGCCACTTTATTCCAGTTTTTCATACTTTTTAACTGCATTCCTTGGTCCCCAAAATGTCTAAATTGACACCACGTTCTTTCATGATAGCAATAACAGAAGTAAAGACATGCACTCTTGAGTATTTTATTAAATTGGCAGCCATTTTTGAAAACATTTCCAATACAAAGTATAATTTCACTCCTGTCTTCAGATAAATACATTTACATGACCCTAAGGTACTCGGATACCAAAGGGGACCTTTGCATTATGACTTGAAGTCAGAAGCCTATGTTTGGGGCTTAACTTCTCTACTAAACAAACCATGACTGATCTGTTAGTCAGCTTCATTTTTTCTGTCCCCTTTTCACCTCGAATAGCACGTAGTTTGAAAAGACGATGTACCGTATTTAATCACGAGTTTTTCGCTGGGGCATTAATACCGAGCACCATCGCATGCCGATGTGCCTTTGTGTGTTGTCCTCATCGCATTTTATCCTCAGCGTCAAAGGCAGATTTTCTCGCAGGGGTTGCTCGCAGACATTTAAATTAAAGCTGCAAAACTATTAAAAATGTATGGTCTGACCTATATTTTTCATGCAAATAAATAAAGGATGATGCAAATCTTCAGAAGTGGGACACAGGAAAAGAGAATAACAGGAGACCTACACCAGTCCTGTCGCACTTACCATCACCTCATCTCCTCTCTTCAACCTGTCTCACACAACATTGTCCCCTTGTGGCTCAGTTGGAATTGGCCTCTTTTATAGATACTTTGCTGGCATATAGTGACTCACCTCTATTTGCACTCAGGGCAGCACAAAAAATGACTCCCCTTGCATGCTATAATGTCATGGTGGACTTTGTGCCCTTATTACAGTACCTTCACCAAGAAGCTTGTGCTTTTTACAGGATGTGCTTGTGTATACATTTCTCTTGAGTAGTTTTCTTTTGGTTGTTGTCTTTGGTTGTTGTTGAAACCAACATATAAAAGTGGCATGTCAGTAGTCTGTAATGTCTTTGATTTCTTGTGTGTGTGTCCATGTTAAAATTATACATCGCTGCTCATTGTTAAATTGTATAAATTCAGCAATGGCAGAGGTTTATGCTTCTCTGGCAGCTTATATAGAGATGGCAATTTGGCGATACATTTCCTGAACCACTTGTGGAGAAAATTAAATGAAATAATGTGCTGTTATTGTTTAAATATTATTCTAATGGGAGCGGTGGTTCGCTAAGCGTGTTGTGACCTTCAGGGGGCGCCATAAATCACCTTCAATAAATGTATTATGCATTAAAACGATTGTTAATAACACTTTAAGCCCATTCAAATTGTTTCTTCGGTGAGGAAAATTGAGTGGAGTGTATTAAAATTAATCTAAATGATTAATTGAATACGGGAGCAAGTTAAACTCGTTGAATTCAGCATTTCTTCCTGGAGCATGAACCGCAACGCATCTAGCTACAGCTGACAAGAAAACGAATGCAAATAAACGATGCCATGAAGTACAGATTGGGACAAAGAGAAAAGATGCAGGCTCATCCACAGCCTCGCACTCACCCGTTCACTTGGGCTTCAGGAGCTTTGCTGAAACTATGGTGGCAAATCCGGCATGGGAATATTTAAAAAAAAAAAATCAATACTGTGCATAAGACTACAGTAAACAGAAGAAGAGCAGGGAACCTGGGCAGCTCAGAATTCAGAAGCCAATTGCAATGCGTCTGCTCGATAAGTAAGTTCACCACCCCCGTTTTGATATTGAATTGATTGTACATTAAAACATTTTAAAAAAAAAAACAGATCACAGTTGGTGTTCTCGTAACATTACATCACAAATAAATTAGGCTACCAATTTAGCAGAGTGGCCGTGGGAAATGTCAGCTTGTGCCAGGTGCACATAGGCACGTTTTGTACTGTGCAAATCTCGTGCTCATACCTGTTAGTGAGGCATGAGGCTTTCGCACCAGTACCTCCCCCCAAAAAATTACTAGCAAATAGAGCTCCACAATTTTTGCACTTGTATTTCGTATCTTAAGAATAGATGCAACTGAATAATTCCATCCAGGCCCAGAATAAAAAAAGGTACAGGCCGCTCCTGTCGTCTTACATTCCTAAATGGGCTGCTAATATATGGACTAAGAGAAATACACAATTGCGATGCTCCATGATTGCTTTTTTGTTTTGTTTTGGTAACAGTTCACCCTTGGCACAGGTCTGCAGCTACTGAATCTGTGACCCTCCCCTTCTATTGTGTTGCACCACATTTTTCTAACGTTTTGCTCATTTCCTGTGCCTTTCTGACTTGTCTCACTGGATTACCTTTTCCCTCTACCATTCACACAATGTCAACGACCATGGCAGTGAGAATAAAGGCCACAGGTGTCTCTTACTGCATGATGGACTGCGGTTGTCTGACGGAGGCAGCCTGCACAATTCACTGAGAGACAAAAAAAAAGTGCAAAACAAACACCTTGAAACAAATGTGTACGGGGGCGCGGAAGCCTTCGACTTTGTCATTACTGTGAAGAAAACATACACCAAAATCCATCTTTTTTTTCAGGGGCCGAAAACAGTTTTGAATCAAGGCATGAACATAATTTGCCATTTCGGTCATTTACATGAAAAGGTCACCTTGTTATCTCTGGTGGTCACGTGCGACATCAGTTTTCAGCCTGAAATCTGTTCATAGATAGACTAACTCTCACAACGGAAGGGGAGGGTAACCTTTTGCTTCATGTTTTCTCTAAAGGCCATCCTGTGTCCAATCCAACTCATAAAGCAGCGTCTCTTACTCTCTGAGTGTACATAACTCTCCTCTCACGCGCGTGTGTGTGTGTGTGTGTGTGTGTGTGTGTGTGTGTGTGTGTGTGTGTCGAGGCAAGGCTGCTGGCTGCTTTTGTGAAGCAGAAGAGTGTATCCATGCTGAAATGGCTAAATGAGAAGTACAGTGTAAAACCTCATATGAGGGACCAACAGCATATCATTATTGCATGAATGACTGCAGGTTTATGCCTCATACACAGCTTGTGTGCAGATCCTTGCCCCAATGTAGCCTGCGTATTGCTGATTATAAAACCGGTGAGAGTTTTATGAAAGCAGCATGATGACATTTTTGGCCTCGTCTTTGCTTTCTGCTCTCGACCCTGCGGGACTTCTTCCACCCTCTTTCGGCACCTCTGCTGTTGCCACAAGCTTGGCATCAAAGGCCTATTAAAAGGAGCCTCTTCTAAATGAACTTGACAGCTAAGCCAAGGCGTCTTGATGTGGGTGGACATGCAAATCAATATTTCACATCATCAGCCGGTGGTTGGCGGAGCAACGAGGCACAACCCATGTCACATGTGATTTGGACCACATGAGAAACCAGGTCTCACCAATGTGGATAGAATCTTTTTTTTTTCTTCAGTTTTTCACATTCACTCTTTCAAAACTGTGCTGTAGCGAACAGGAAGATACTTCATCAAAACGACATCATGCCAGAATTGTTTCTGATGCCGTTTGGATCGAGTGGATCATTGCAAAACAAAGTACCGGTAGATTGATGGTATATGCAACGATTGGATTGTATCATTTAGTTGAACAAACCTGTCCAGCAATGTCACAACACGGGCGTGGTTGATGCAGCTAAGCAACACCGTTTAGAGCAAACATGTTATTCAGCTGTAAATTACAGTACACCCAAGGTGACCTTGTGTAAAGGGGGTGGGGAACAAGCCCTGATGGTGTAATTCATCTCAACGTGGCAAAGGTATATATCATGTCGTCAGAATCAAATTACTTGCAATGCTCATTCTAGGTACTTACTGAAGACTTACTATGCAAAGTCGCATTTTGTAGTACACATCAATTTATTTAAACATAGCTATTGCCCAAATGAAAGAGAAGTAGGGGCTTCATGTGGCACTGTTAAATCTCCGCCCTTGAATGACTTTCAACTTCACACCATGCTCCCCCAAGGAGACATGTCTTAGCATAATTCAGAGAGCTTAGAAGTCATTGATATGTGCTCCCTCAGCTCTGACAAGCCCACCCTTCAAGGCAAGGAAGTCCCCCTTCCCCCATGTGTCGGCGTATTGCCTGTATGTTGCCAAGTCTGTGCCGTGCCAGATTTGCCACCCTTGACCGTTAACTCTTGTTTTTTTTCACACAACCCCTCCCCCAGACAGACTGTACAGACTCATGCAGTGGGCATACTACCATTAAACATCCTGATACGTTGATGGAAGAAACAGCATCGTCGCTTGCTGAAATCATTTTACCCCATTAAGACAGCATATTGGAATATCTTGTAATATGTCTCTTGTGCATTGGTGGTTCGCCAGATATGGGTATAAAAAGGCAAGGTCAAATCCATCCCTCCAGTCCCCAGCTGGCACGAACCCAGTCACGGGGGTGCCTGCGAGTTGGAGATGTTTTCATGCTGGATGCACAATTTCTCCGGCGTTTACTCTCTTGTCCATTTGCATCACTGACAGTCGACCTGAGTGACATCAGCATGGAGCCACAGTAGCAAAATACTTTTTTCTTGGCAAGATTGAATCTAGGTTTAAGTTTAGGCAAGTTCTTATTCTTATTTCATAATTTGTTCAAATATTTAAATCTTTGTTTGTGGGAAAAGATGACTACTCTTTGGCCATTTGACTCGCTGGACTGTGACGTGAATGGAAAGTCGCCAATCAAAAAAGCTCCTTGACTGACAAACAAGGAGACGGCGGTAAATTAAACAAACTGTTTTTTTTGCATTCATGTGGATTCGCCAAATGTGTATGTGTGGTGTTCTGTGGTTTGATTATTGGAGCAGACCACGCGCACTATGACTGATATTGTTAAACCTTTTTTTCATTTTCATCAGCATCTTTTTGTGTGGGGTCTGTCACAGATAAAAAAAAAAAAAAAAGTTTCAAGATTTGTCTGTACCCAGCCTGAATCACAAAAGACTCCCAAAGTCCATCAATGTGTCACGCAGTGTGAGTACGCTCAGGAATGTGTATGAAAGTGACTTAGGGCCCAACCAATCAATGTGCGAAAATGGATGTTGTCGGAAAACTGTAGCAGAAAATCAACTACAAATCCAGGTCCTGTCCCAAACTGTAGAGTAACCTGTTCGGAGGCATCCTTGGGCGAGAGAGGGAAGCCGCAGTGAATGGGGAGTCTAAGTGCTATACACGCAAAACCCTTTTATTACGTGAATAAATTCAGACAACAGTTGTAATAGTTGGAAACATAACCTCACACAATGAAAGAAAAAGATGACCGAAAAAAATATCACCTCAATGTGACATATATGACTGCATGAATATAACTGTAATTTCTTGCTCCTTAGACCGACAAGACAACATCACCTCCTGTCATGAGCTAAAAAATAATAACAATAATCATAAAAAATGGAGAATCCCACACAGACCTGAGGGACAGAATACACAACTGTCAGGAAACAACAGTGACAGGTAAATCATCTTCATAAAGGAGTGAGCGAGGAGGCTAATTCTCCAGGATGATGACGACCCTGTCACCCAGTGACGGGATATGGTGCACTAAAGAAAAACATTAGGGGACACGATGGTGAAAGAAAGACAAATACGGAAGATGAGCTTGTCTGCTTGATTGTTAAACCACATACAAATAACTGAATTCGATTAAGCCCAACCTGATTTGTGCCTGGCACAAAATTAAGTTGTAATTTATTTGTATTTGATGCCTTGCTGTCAAAGAAATTTGTAAATCACTTAAGAAGTTGGTTTATGTTCGAAATTTAATGGAAAATAATTCAAATAAAACGTTTTAAAAAGTTGACACTGTGACAAGTTAAATGCAAAATGTACATTCTTAGACATCCATGTTGTTGTTGCAACTTTCCGATTGTCCCATCAGAGGTCATCATAAAGAGTCCCTCAAATGATTTGTTTTACATCAAATGCCCTTTATGACACAAACTACTGGTTGGCTGGTTATTGGGGCACTGACTGGGAATTGAACCACCACTCCACAAGTGCATTTTTACACATATATGTACATCGCCACCATCAAATTTTTAAAATGAATCTCATTATAACCTAACACTGGTTTTCATAGGCCTTTTTAAATCACAACATATTCTGGAAATTATCCTGGATTACCAATATGTATCCAACCCTTTTTTTGCATATTATAACAATCACAAATGCTGCTCGCCCACATCAGATGCTGACAATAATCTCACATAATCTTACGCCAACCTTCTTAGTGCCATTTAAAAAAATATTCCATCTAATAGAGGAAAGCAGAGCAGGAGATTCAAAAACGCTGCAGGGTATGTGTGCCTGTGTAACTTCTATTACATAAGGCCAGTATGTCTCCGTCCTTGCAAACGTATCCTTACACCTGATGAATGACCTGGTTTCGTTTATCTCAAGAGACATCTGTGCACATGAAGATGCACGGAACGTCAGGCCTCTGTTTCCCCTCTTCAACCGCCTGTCATGGACTCAGTCCTGCCTTTCGTTGTGCTCTCCTTAGGGGATGAATCGGGGAAGATGCGATGCGTCAACCTCCCTGCTTTCTCTCTCTGAAAGTCTCATCTATCCATCCTTCCTAATATTTTGTCATACGTTTCTTTTTTTCCTCCTGCTGAGATTAGCTCTCATTTTCTTCTCTTCCACATGCTGACTTTGTTCCCGCGTCTGTGTCTCTTTTTATCTCTACCAACCCCCCCCCCCGAGCTCCCACGCCTCTCTCACTCTTGTCTTGGTATAGTGCAGCAGCTTTCGGAGCTGAGGGACGCCCGTGATTAGGACAGAAGAGAACTGGCGGTAAGACAGAGGCAAACCCAGAACTGGGTCATCATTGTTTCTCCGCAAGACTCTCCAGATGAAAAGCTGGAAGACACGAGCTGAAAATGATGCACAGTACAGCAGCGTCAGACTGAGACATTTCTGGGTCTCTGCAAAACGAACTAAATAAATAAATACGCTCACTGCAAACGAGTCCGTGCTGAAACATGAAATTCAACGTATGATCTGACTAAACCCTACTGCAAACCCTATTTCTCATCTCTGAATCCTTCAACGTAATCATCGACCATTAGTCTACTCGGGCTGCACGGCTGTTATGGAAAAAAGTACAGTGGTCATGAAACGCAAGGCAGAAAATTCATTGCTTGTCAAACGGATATGAATGCTTTGGCACTGAGAAACGTTTTTCCTCCCAGTCTTTACTTCTTGTCCTCTGCAGTCATCTCTCTCTTGGCATCGCAGCCCTTTAACAGCCACTCTTGACAGGCTCTGTCCCACTGGCCTAGCATTCAGCACTTATCATGTGCACCATTTCCTCTAATCGGTGCCCTCTGTGCGCTTCTTCCATCTCCTCCTTGTCACAGCGCCTTCAGCCACTCCCCATGAAGGCACTTTGATTGGTGTATAGTGAAGGGAAGTTTTTGCATGTAGCCTTTTCAATGCGTTTTAGTCCCAAAATTGTGATCAAACACTGAAGCTGGGTACACCCATTTTAGGGGTGCTCCTGCTCCTGCTCCCCTAAAATATTCACAAGCCTCCCTAAATTAATTTGGTGGTTTGAATTGAAATCAAAACCCTGAACAGACCAGCAATGGGATCGATCCTGCAACCACCATCCCCATTGTTTGAGACTCACCTATACCGAGTAGTTGTGGTCCATTTAATTAGATAGCATCAAACTACGCAATCGAGATGAACAATGAGCATATCTGCAACAAAAATACAATATTTATATTTGTTCACTGATCATTTATGTTCGTAAATGGCTTGATAAGAACTTTTTTGCTCAGGAGCCATTGTTGCTCGTGGTTTCCCAGTGTTACTAGCCACAGTATTTTCCCTAGCCTCAATGTTGTTGTTGGATAATAGCGGTTCCACGCAACCAGCGTCACATATGGGGAAAGAGGTTGACGCACTTCCTTCTGATTTATGTGCCAGATTGAGCCCGATGGCTGGAGAGCAGGTAGGGCTATTCAGGGGTATTTAACTAAAAATGAAAATGGTCCAGACGAGAAAATTTCTTGAGGCGTATCGTGTTTCTTTCTTTCTTTCTTTCTTTCTTTCTTTCTTTCTTTCTTTCTTTCTTTCTTTCTTTCTTTCTAGTCTAGTCTTTGTATCTAAATTTATTTATACCTCAGTTAAATTAAATCAATTCAATACAATTCCAAAACATTTTTGTATTTATTATTGTCAAGTAAAACAGAACTAAACAAACTGCTGATATGTACATTGTGCTCGTAAGTTTACATACCCAGGCTGTTGTTTTTTTTTTTTTCTGCCAACCCACTGACCAGCATGACTATTGACGCAAAGGCCATACACATATTATATGCAGTATGTCTATGCCCAATTAAGCTCACTGGTATCCATCACACACACACACACACACACACACACACACACACACACATGTCAACTCGACTCAACTCAACTGTATTTATAGAGCACTTTAAAACAACCATCGCTGTATACAAAATACTGTACATGGAGCAAATATATATTCAACAACAAAACAATAAATTCATAACGAAAACAGTAAAAAGCACAAAACAGTAAAACTAAGATCAAGTCTGAGTCATGCTGAGTCAAATG
This sequence comes from Hippocampus comes, assembly GCF_001891065.2. Lineage (NCBI taxonomy): Eukaryota > Metazoa > Chordata > Actinopteri > Syngnathiformes > Syngnathidae > Hippocampus > Hippocampus comes. The sequence goes on from NW_017805277.1 coordinate 3,279,902, forward strand.
CCAAAGAATACAAATGAGTTTTGAGACGAGTTTTAAACATGGGCAGTGAGGGGGCTTGCCGAATGTTCAGTTGGAGGCCATTCCAAAGAGAGGCACCAGCAATGGAAAAGGCTCGATCCCCTCTGAGCCTCCTCTTAGTTCTTGGTACCTCTAATAATGTCTGGTCTGCAGACCTGAGGCGCCGGGCAGGTGTGTAGAGGCGCAGGAGCTCAGAGAGGTAAGGTGGAGCGAGGCCATTTAAAGATTTGAAAACAAATACAGTAATATGATCTGTAAAAAGAACTGTAAAATGTATACGGAGCCAGTGAAGGGATGGCACAATAGGAGTTATGTGCTCCCTTTTACGAGTACCAGTCAAGAGGCGAGCAGCAGCATTCTGGACCAACTGGAGATGCTTAATGGAGGATTGGCTGACTCCAAAGTAAAATGCATTACTGTAATCCAGCCGGGATGTGACGAAGGCATGAATTACTGTTTCAAAGTGCTCATAAGAAAGAAGAGGTTTTACTTTAGCCAGCTGCCTAAACTGAAAGAAGCTGGATTTAACAACGGCACCAATTTGCCGGTCCAATTTAAAATCACTGTCCAGTTTAAGACCCAAGATTGAGACTGTTGATTTAAGATAAGGAGCCAGGGGGCCCAAGTCTACAGGATGGGATGTACAAGGGCCACTGGGACCAACCACTCTCACGACTGTCTTCTTTTCATTGAAATTCAAGAAATTTTGTGCCATCCAGGTTTTGATTTCCTCCAGGCAGGATAAAGTGGCCTTAATGAGAAAATGTCTTTTTTGCTCAGTGGGACAGTCATCTGCATAGCAGTAGAAGGAAATACCATGTGTCAGGCCAGGTTAGCTGTTTGTGGTGAAATGTTGTGCTCTCATAATATGTTTACAGTATTTGTATCCTGTTTACTAGCGTCCATAAAACCTAGTGCCTTCCCTGGCCAGGCTACACATCAGGAAAGTGCAGTAGTCAAAGAATTAGTCTTAACAATTTCTCTTTGGATACAATCCGTTGAGCCTTCGTGTTCAAGAGAAACACAATGTCGAATGCCAAATTCCCAATTTGGAACAGAGGGCCACAGTAATCTATGGACCAGCAGGAGGTACAGAAAAAAAAGAGTTCACAGACACACAGACAGAGGAAATACTGATGACAACAACAACAACAACTTCGACAACAATGTTCAACCTAATAGAAGATTATGTATGCAATGGAATCAAAACTACTGTACATGCAAAGGATTACCAGTTTGATACATACTTCTGAAATAACATAATTGCTGAGATTAACGTGAATGATAAGTTAATAGTTCATAATATTTTGTCTTTGTGAAGACAGCGATCATGTTAATCATTTTTGACAATTATCGAAACAGACAGAACAACCTTTCGCACTCACAATCACACCTAGGGACAATTTAGAGTACTCAATTAACCAACCATGCATGTTTTTGGAACGTGGGAGGAAGCCGGAGTACCGAGCGAAAACCCACGCAGGCACAGGGAGAACACGCAGACTCCACACAGGAAGGCTGGGGCCCCTAATCGAAGCATTGACCTCTGCACAATGAGGCGGACGTGTTTGTTTAAAAAAAAACAAACAAACATCGAATTATTTATTTATGTATTTATTTATTTATTTTAAGGCGTGGGGGGGAGGGGGGTCCATTGGTTTTCAATGACAGATCATGGGATTTGAATTGCCACTGACGGAAACATACCGAGTCCTTTACTGCCACCTAGTGTGTAACTTGGCTTGGAGGGAGAAAACAGAAAGGTGACAAGTCATTTCTTGAAATTCTTTGAGCACGTTTGAGTTTGTGTCTGTCTGCACATATATTTTGTCTGTGTGTGTGTGTGTGTGTGTGTGTGTGTGTGTGTGTGTGTGTGTGTGTGTGTGTTAAAACATAAATATACAGTATATTGTCATTATTGTTTAGTAGGGCATGGTGGTCGGCTGCTTAGCACGTGCGCCTCACAGTGCAGAGGTCAGTGGTTCGATTCTGGCCCCAGCTTTCCCATGTGGAGCTTGCATGTCCTCCTCTCACCTGTGTGGCTTTTCTGTGGGTACTCTGATTTCCTCCCACATTCCAAAAACATGCATGGCAGGTTAAGTGAACATTCTAAATTGTCTCTAGGTGTGATTGTAAGTGTGAATGGTTGTTTGTCTATGTGTACACTGTGATTAGCTGCCAACCAGTTCAGGGTGTACCCCGCCTATTGCCCGAAGTGAGCTGGCATAGGCTCCAGCACACCTGTGACCTTCGTGAGGATAAGCGACTCATATAATGGATGGCTTGTTTAATCATCATGCGCAAATGATCGGGGTAATGTCTATTCAGCATCAAGGAACATGATGTAGTGTATGTGGCTTTTAAAAGTGTTTTTCGTTGTGAACATGCTAATAAATCTTTCATATTTATCTTTACTTCTTATGATGGATTTGTTAATATGATTACTGATGCTCAATTTTAAATTATCCTAACACAATCTAATTCTCTACTCTTGATGTGGCTAGGATAGTTTTTCATATTGTTTGAAAGCTTTTTAATCGACACAGACGCGGGACATTTAGTTCTCTGTACTTCATCAACAACGTACTGGATAGTGAATAATACCTTGTGCTGGCTGACCTTTCTCAGTCATTGCATGTCGGTATTTAAGTGGAAGGAAATTTTGCCAACATACAGTATTTATCCCACACACAGAGCACACCTCAGACTTCATTTTAATGGCTTTTTCATTAGCCTTTTAACCGTGTTGCACACAGAGTATCACAGTGGAACTCGGCTGCTATAAATCGTTCCAATGCCTGATCAAGCCTATATACTTTACATTCATTTTAGTTGATTAAACCCTTGATTAGCCCACGGTGCACTCATCATTCAGTCATATTTCTCTATTAAGTTGACTTGTAATGCGATGTCATGAGAAAATGTGGAGTGATTTGTGACATTCGGGAAAAAAAAATAGCTGGGATAGCCTCCAGCACGCCCGCAACCCTCGTGAGGATAAGAGGTTTCAATGGATGGATGGATGGATAGATTTTTCAAAAGGGTCTTGCCTTATAAACACTAGTTATTACCATGAAAAACAAATAAGATGCTAATTGTATATGTTTATTTTGTTACGTACACTGTATTTGATTATGTGGTTACATTCTTTGCAATAATCTCCACCTGCTGCAAACATATGTTGATTGCACAAAATGTATGATAAGTGTCAGAAAAAGATCCAGGAATAGTGTCAAAAAGGTTTCCCCCTTCAAAGTAATCCCCTCTGAGTCAAACACGCATTTTCATCCTTCTTTTCCACGCCTTTATGCATTTCTCGAAGGATTCGCTCCGGCTCGCATCTCGATTTCATCACCGTCTTGAAAACTGGGCCAGTTGATGACCCCCCTCAATCTTGGCAAAAGGGAAAAAATATCACACGAAGCAAGGTCGGGTGAAAGGGAGGTTGATGCAGAAGCTTGATGTTTGTCTCGGTGAGGAACAGTTCGATGCTCAGGGCTTTGTGATCAGACATGTAGTCATGGGGCCTTTAGTTTTTGGAGCAGTAATATTTTTGGTGCACTTGTCCTGAAACTTTTCTGACTTTTACATCACAATTCTTTTCTATGTAATTAATTTCGGTCAATTTGACTACTGGAACTACTCAAATAGATCAACATATTTATGAGGTTCTAAAATTAGACGAATTAGAGTTCCTTCATAATGAACGCCAGTGGTCTTTTTAGGGGGGGGGGGGCTGCGCATTGTGCCAGTAGATGGCAGTATATCATCAGGTTGTGTGGATCTTCAACATTATGCAGGAATAATCCAGGAGGGACAGAGGTCATATATCATAGTACATCTGACTGGGAGTGGGTCAACATATAAATATCTCCTGGGACTTTCTTAAGTACCTAGTGGAGCTACTTAGAGTGAGATTTGCCAGAGGAAAGGATAGAAGTCCCACTTCCACCGCAGCAAAATGAAATCCAAAACCCCTGGGATTTGACAGCAACCCCCCCTCTGCCCCTCGCTGCCGCCTTCCCAGCACAAAATCATTACTTAAATGAATTTTATAAAACAACATGGTTATGTTACAGCCTCACTGCTTTGATGAATAGTGAGACAATTCATTTACATAAGTCTTTGACCGGTCCTTTAACCCTTTCAGGGAAAACAGTTACTACAGTGGACAGCTTATCATATTATCAGGTTACAGGTTATCATTATTGGTGCATGAAAGGGTTAAACACACACACAATTTAAACAGCTTCTAATGTGCCCAAGTAACTTGTATGTGACCCATCAAATTTGCTCATCCTCTATCCAGCTCTGGAGATGGTGTTATTCCAATTTTATAAAGGTTTACACTCTAGACTGGCCATATTGACACATAGCCATTCACACGTACATGTAAATAGACAGTTATGTTTTTATAGACGGGCCCAGAACTACTGTCGGTAAATCTTTGCATGAGAAACATCAGTGTCTGCTTCAACAATCCATCTACTCTAATTTAAGACCGCGTGTACGTTTAGTGTTTTGTGGACAGGAATTCCCTTGCCCCAAATCAGACCTGTATGCATTTTATTGGCTTGTGTTGGATTTGGGCAGGAAACCAAAACTAATGCTCTCTCTTCCACTTCAAACAGATGTGAGGCACCCTGAACTGTCAAGGGGCGGGATGAGAGTGAGGTGGTACAAGGAGTGAAAGAAGAAAGGGTTGGGGGTTACAGGTTATCATTATTGGTGCATGAAAGGGTTAAACACACACACAATTTAAACAGCTTCTAATGTGCCCAAGTAACTTGTATGTGACCCATCAAATTTGCTCATCCTCTATCCAGCTCTGGAGATGGTGTTATTCCAATTGTATAAAGGTTTACACTCTAGACTGGCCATATTGACACATAGCCATTCACACGTACATGTAAATAGACAGTTATGTTTTTATAGACGGGCCCAGAACTACTGTCGGTAAATCTTTGCATGAGAAACATCAGTGTCTGCTTCAACAATCCATCTACTCTAATTTAAGACCGCGTGTACGTTTAGTGTTTTGTGGACAGGAATTCCCTTGCCCCAAATCAGACCTGTATGCATTTTATTGGCTTGTGTTGGATTTGGGCAGGAAACCAAAACTAATGCTCTCTCTTCCACTTCAAACAGATGTGAGGCACCCTGAACTGTCAAGGGGCGGGATGAGAGTGAGGTGGTACAAGGAGTGAAAGAAGAAAGGGTTGGGGGACGGAGGGTGGGATGGGGGGTCTCAGGAGTGAGCAGCTGCGGCTGATAGTTTGAGAGAAGAAATGCAGCTATAGCGAACTCACATCAGAGCTTATCGGTGTGCGCTGGATGTTGTTGCTGAGGCTGTTAAGGCGAACCAGATGTAGTACAGGTTGCGCAGTGCCACTACGTGTTAGGTACAGCCTGGGTCAACCAGGGGTGTCTTGGCAGTAGAATAAGAGGAGGTTGATGTTCATTTAAATGTGCTACAGATGTTTCTGACTAAGGTGTACTGTACAAGGTCTTACGGCTCATCTTCCTCACTTGCATAGCCTCCACTTTCCCATTCTGGCGTCGGAGGAGTGGATGGCAGAGTAGCAGGAGTGTTATATCCTCCTGACTGTGTTTTCTGGTTTATGTTGGTCACCATGACTTTCTTCTTTTGCCAGCAGCAGTGTTTATAGGATTGTGTGTCATTTTCCCCAGTGTTAATTCATTTCCATAAAGACAGCCATGACACACAGTCTCCTCTGCCCTTCGTGTCTAAAAGTGCTATTCTACTTTTTCTGAACTTCATCACCCGTTTGTGCGGACAGATTGAACCATTCCTGTTGGGTCTAATCTTGACCATAAACATTATGATCACTGTCGGTCGTTATACTTTTTCGAACATCCTGACATTGCATTGTTTTGTGGTTTTGGATGACTTCTCACCAAACTGAGCTAACACTTCCCGAGGTATGACATTATGGTCTATCTGTGTCAGTTCACAAGTTGTGGCCTGGTCAACTTTATTTTCCCATGTATCTGCCAAAGTTACTCCAATTTGCCAGCATCATATTTCTCCCTCTTTCTGAATGTTTTTTGGCAACTAGAACCTCCCATCCGCATGACATCGAGCTCCATTTCTTTTTATTGTCAAATTATATTATACTGGTGAGTGACCAGTGACCTTTCTCATCAGCCGATGAGAAAAAATGGTTTCTTGTCCTCAGGCTCATTGGACCCCCAGTAGTAGCCTTGGTCAGCGGCTGGTACTGTTTGCACTGTCAAGCTTGCACGATCTATTGGCTTTTAACGAGGGAGAACGAGGTTGAAATGAGGCATTTCTGCAGCCAAGGGTTTATTCTCACAGCCCGAAGGTTTGCATTACGATATACAAAAAGTCAAACGTGACTCAGCTTCCAAAGAAAGATGTACGTGTGTGTTCTCTAAAGAGAATATAGGGTGCACCGCATTCAGGCATGCATGTAACCAGATTACATATTTTCTGAAACTTCCAGGAGTTCCCCTGTGCAGCATCAAGGATTCATTTCACCCTTCGGAATATACTCAGAGAGATGTTAGACAAGCATGCCCCTCACCAGTCTATTAAGTTAAGGATTTGTATTGTTTTATTCTTAATTCGCAGCTCTCTTGCGTGTTGTAAAATTTGAAAACATGAGAGCGAAGGGAATAATGAATGCATGTTAGTGTGACAATTAGGGGTGCAGCTATTGCTACCATGTAGCTGTACCTGATATTGCCGTAACATCTTGCAATTGTAATGAAAATGAAAACTATTGTTCAAAACACAAACTTTTTTGGAAGTTGGCAGACGTTTCACATAGTTTTAATACTTTGAAACAACTTGTCATTACAGTACTGACATTTAACATCCAACTGCATGTTTTTCTAAGTCTTGCTTTACATTTCTTTTAATTGTAGCCTGTAACACAAGGCATTTCAGTGTGGTGTTTCAATCTAACACTAGGGGGCACTGTGTAAGTAGTGTACATCGATAACAGCCAAAGAAGCAAAATAAGTCTCAGAACAACGTCGTGTATACTGAATGTACACAAGTAGGAATGGATGTCATGTTACCCCCGTGTGTTAACTATAAAATAAAGTGTAGTGAGGAAAGAGAAATAATGGTACAAAACAGCTCATTGACAGTACCACAAGTTTTAAAATGAAACTTCGTCAGACCAACTGTAGAGATGCTTCATGAAAGCATCGCCATCATGACAGGCGTGCAGATGGCATACAAGGAGCCAGGCAGTAGGGAGTGGACCGTGGATGCTAGCAGCTACGTAACGCCATAAGTGAGGAGGCACGTAAAGGCAAACCACCAGCAAAAAATGGCCACGGAAGCCGCTATGCCGCATGCCACACGCCACTAAGCTGGGAGAGGGCGTGTGGATGCTAGCAAAGGTGCACAGCGAACGACAACGCTACTGCGCTAGAGAAAGGCTAATGGCGGCAGAGCCCACTAGCGGGTCGGATGCTGCAGTGGTATCAGTGTATTTTTATAAGTACTTATAATGTAACCACCGAGTTCGCACACCAAAGCTAAAGTACAAAGTTAGGTGTTCTTTACATATAGCAGTCATACAGCTTTTACTGTGGGGGGAAAAAAAAAGATTAGAGATGAAAGTCCTCCGGATTTTCCCCGAATTCTGGATTTTCAAATTTTCATGAAATTTCCTCTGGAAAATTGAGGAAAAATTGCCTAAAATTTATTAGTTAGACGACATTGAACGAACACGCGTTTGAGTTCGTTGTTTTGCTTTCACGAGCGTAGCCATGTTGAGGCACGAACACTAGGCACAGTAACACCCCTCCCCTCGCATTCTCATGGCCTCGCCATATCTCGGAGATTTCAACATTTCGGTGAGAACGGAAGTCACAAAGGGTGTACGTGTGCACACAAAAGGCAGATTAATCATTGAATGTTGAATATTTGAATAGCATTTTGTGTAAACTAATTCATGCGTGATCGGCCAGGTACGGCCCCAGCACAATGTTCAAACAGGTAGACAGGCAAGCTGACATATGTGTAATAGATGCGAGTGTTAGGAACACGTTCAAGTGGTCATGGCTTGAGGAAAAGAACTTGAACGGAGATTTTTTTGTCCGACTATATCAGAAAGGTAGACAAACCTGATAAATCAGTTAAAATTATATACATATATACACAGTATATATATTTTCCGGAATTTTCAGGAAAGTCCACAAAGTTTACCAAACACTGTAACATTATCACAAGACCTTTAGGTTGTAACTACAATTAGCAATAATATTCGTTCCATAATAGAAGAAATGTCAGTACATAATCAACCAAAATTGCTAGATTAAATCCAGATGAAATTACCGGTAATAAAGTCTTTCCACCATTTTCATCAGTTTTGAGTTTGATCGTCTCACTATTTGTTGTGTTCATCCACAAAAAAACCCATTGTCATCTCATCAGATGGCCATTAGCCTGCACAGTGATGGAGTTTCCATGGCAATCACATCTCTCTCTGCTTGCAGGGGATTAGGGTTAACCACGTGCTGCAGGATAGGAGGGGGTTGATGTGAGGTAACGGTCAAAGGGGGCTGGCGAAGCACAATAATCTGAGCGTTGGTGAGCTGAAAAAGAAGGTCATTCAGGTCTTCTTCTGTCGAGTTGACCACTGGTGATCCATTCACCTCCACAAGTCTGCGGAGAAGACAATATGAAGTAGATATGTAGTGTCACTATATAACTATTTGGTATATGATTCACTTCAAAAATTACCCCGATTAGTTGTTACGGTTTACAGCATCTATGCCCAAAAAAGTGACCAAGGAAATGTCTTTTTGCAAAGATTTAATTTTATGGTGTTCTTTAGCAGGATTGCTTTCGATACCTGTCATTCACACAGAGTTGCGAGTTCTCCACCGCGACAACCACTAATCCACTGCCTTCTGCGTAGCGACATGTAAAGCCATAGCAGCCATCCGGTCCGCAACACTCCTGGAAGACCAGCAGCATGGCGGGAGACTGTGGTGACACCAGCTGGCTCAAGTTACCAATGGTCATTTTCTTTCTCTGGGCTTTCTCCTGAATGCAGAAAAAAACTGTCACTTTACATTGTAAACATTCACATGCTATGACACATATACACTATTAGATATAATAAAATGCAAGTGATATTAAGAAAAATTAAATTAAATTAACCACTACTCCACTGAGCTGCCCACTACAATAATAATAAAAAGATTGTTTAAAATCAACCTTATACTGCTTTTGTATTTTAGTATGCAATTTTATAGAATAAAATGGAGGATGAATGTAAACATGCATGCCATAGGTAAATCACATTTTCATTTAAAATGTTGTTGTGTTCAAACATTCCTTGTAATGCAATACAGGTACATCAAAGCTAAGGTTATATAAGAACATTATTTGATGCTCCCATTTTTTCTTTTCAATGGACAATAAAGTGCACATCTTTAGCCTGCCACTGGGACGTATATGGTCACACTTGCAAAATAACGTAAGTGCATATGCAAAAACACTGCACATGCTTTAAATCACGTCATCAAATGTGAACATTGTCAAAAGGTTGTGATTTATATCTCTCATATATGTAATTTCCCTAGATACGCAACTCTATGTTCTTAGAGGCAGACTACCGCTGTGGCGAGGTCCCCGGAAGATAAGAGTAAGTGTGCGTCAAAGCTTGCAGACCACCAAGACGTGATGATTAGCGTTTGAGGACATCACACCACAAGTAGCTTGTGGGGATCAGAAATAACTTGTGAGCCTGACCGCTGAATTCCTCAGTTCCCTTTTCCAACTTCTTGGCGTCCTACCCCCACCCTTTCTCTGTTAGGCGTGTGAATGTGTTACAGCAATTGATGTCGCTTCACCAGGGTCGAGGGTCGAAAACAATAGCTTCTCTCGCCTCAGACATGAGAGCCAGACAGGCTATAGCCACAGAAATGCATCTGAAGCTCCTTGAAAAGTACACGCTAATGCGCATCATTTTCTCTTAGTTGCCCTCGATGTTGGACCGACGCCCAAAAATGGAAGGATTTTTCCTCATGTTCATCCGCATGATTTGATCAAACCCTAACCCAGTGAGGGAAGCCACAGGCCACGTAGACTCAAGATTGAAATATTACTAAAGGCAATCACCGAAGAGAAATGGTTGGCTCTAGCAGACTTTTGAAAAATGACTGGAACTTGTTGACCTAAATAGACCTTTAAAAACGATACTATTTTTTTTCTTTTTCTTTTTCTTTTTTTTTTTTTAAGCGCAATGTGCCCTCTGATATTAAAAGTGAAAAATATTTAGTATGATCCAGTGTCACAAATCAGTCTCTTAACAGGGCAGACAATGAAGACAGTGTTTACCAGCTCACAGACTCATCCTGGCTAGAAAAGAAAACCGGGCATTGACCATAAAAGACACTGCTTACAGTGTAGATTGGAACCTCGAACGTCAAACATCATTTTCTTTTTCTAATTATGTTGTAATTAGAAAAAAAAAAAAAGATATTTGCAATATGAAAAAATGTGAAGTAAAAGAATGAACTGGAGCCTCAAACTGTTAACATCATAAAGCCTTTTGATGAACACAAAATGGTTACAGAAGAAGAAAGTGTTGACAGAGCAGCATCCAGTGGCATTTTATGCTTGTTGTTGAACTTAATTAAGTATTGTGACTGCATTCATGCACCCAATTTGACTTTTATAATCTGTCAATTTGTCATCGGTATGTTACATTCCTTCCTTAAGATGATTGCCATTGCAAGATATCGGTCATGACACTTGCATGTATGGTACAGCCTATTTATATATAGGTAACAATGATTTTTTAAAAAAAAATGTAATTGTGACTGATATTCTCTTAAGTGTATTACTTAGCATCTTTTCCCATGTCACATTAAATTCAATTTCTGGCCAAAGAAATGAACACTAATACTTTTGCCGCCCAATATACTGAAGTGTCACAAAATTTGTAGAATTATTATTATTATTATTATTTATTTTATTTTTTTAAGGAAATGTTGTTTGGACTCCAAATTCTACAGCGTTTGAGGTATTTAACTTCAGAGGATTCCACTTTAGTGTAATTTGCCTGTCATTGTGTAAATACAAACCACAGGGTATGCACAAGCAAGTACACGCAGGTTCCTCTCAAAACAAAAGCCCATGAGCAAGCGGAGACAAGTGTAGTCGTTATTCTTTCAATTTCCCCTCTTCAAGAGGCTGTCTGAAGTTTTTGTCCGAGCTAAGACGCTTAGTTAAAATCATTTCCGCAATTTGTTGTGCTTCCCCTCCGCCCTTTGCGCTCTTCCCTCTGTTTCTCTTTCCCTTCCCTCTCGGCTGCTTTATTGATGCTCGCCAGTTGGAAGAGATCCTTGGAGATTAGACAGCCAATGATGAAATATTTCCTTATTGTCTGCAATGCGGGGCAGCCTACGAGACCGAATACGGGGCGGTCTGCTCCTTATTAGAGCGGTGGCTCCATCAGTTCCCAGGCTGCTCCTCAATCCTGACCTGTGTGTTAACTCTGATTAGGTCATATGATAAACATTAACGCTGCTGCTTTTCCCACAAGCTCGGCACCTAAAAAAGCGTGGCCCTGGGGCAGCAACGTGACACGGGGCACCATTCAAAGCCGAAGCCGCGTGTGTCCTTTCATGGCACCTTGTTAGGCCTTCTCCAGCGGGATAAAAGGCCCACATTAAAAAGAAGTGGGCTCCTCCGGGGATAGATGGAGATAGTTTTACACATCCTGACCCATTTCTCCATGGCGCTCTCCCAGTGCCTTTTGTCGCACACATTCCATTGTTGGTACGGTCACAGGCTCTCGGGTGTCAGCGCCGGCGCTAAAACAACAATTTTCTCAGACCGAGTGCATGACCATCCAGAACTTTCTGGCTTGTGCGTGCCCATACCCACAACAGGACACCATGCACGGCCTTAGCCAACAGCGCAGTGAAGTTAATGTGGCATTGTGTTGTCCCTCACAAGAACGGATGTGATAGGATCAAAGATGATGGCCATAAAAGGGTGACTGACCTTGACACCAGGAAGTCATTTATACTTTCCATGTCTCAGAGCTATTGTTACCTAAAGGACAATACGAGACCTTCACAATGTTAAACTAGAATGGATGTCAACTCAGTCTCCATCACTGTTAGTTTTTAACCCAAAAATTATTTCAAAAATCAAACCGCTTTGCATTTGTTTTGTCCATCTGTTTGTGAGTTAGCACTTCTTGCTACATGGAGAACGACGTAAAAAGCTACAAATGAACAGGGATGCAGTTCTTGAATCTGGACACTTTGAAAGAATCCGTTGATGGCATATAGTGAATGCGTCGACTAGACTGTGCCATTTCCATTTTGTTCATGGGGTAAAATTCGCCATATGAGACTCAAAGAGGCAAAAATGTAAAAATACATTCCAACTGATGTTTTCCAACCGGCTAACTAACTCAAACTTGATCACGACAATTAAAATCTTGCTCCTTTGCTTTTCTTGCTTGGTGGCGGTAAAACTGTGCTGCGAGTTGATTGTGCGTATCAATCTCAGAACATTTTTAGCAATCAAAATATTATTATTCCCACACTAAACAATTTTCCCACATTCCAACTGTCTGGCTGTTTCTCAAGCTGCCTACTGAACTTGTTTGAATGTCAACATTACGCCAGTCCAGGCTGGGGCAAAACTGTATTCAATGTCTAAGCAAAGTACCTTCATATAACTGTCCTGCAGGACATTTTGGAGATGTGCCACCTGTCGGTTGAGATGCACCATGGAGATTTCCTCTTTAAACACCTGGCAGTTGAGCTTCATTTTCTCCAAAAGACGAACATCCAGCTGTCTGGAAGGAAACATAAAGTCCATCTACGGTCACCGAATGCACACGTACAAGTTAGAAAGACATGGCGACATTGTGTGAGACCGATTGTGGCATGTATAGAGGTTCAAGATAATTCCCAATTGTCATTACACTCACAGAGGAACAGCAATATATATAGTTTTGTTTGTGTAGTATGCAGTAATGCCCAACTTCACTGCATTATGCTGAGTACATTTTCAAGTATTCTGTGGCCTTACTAGTTACATGTAAGGGGTAAAATGCACAAACTATCATAATGCATGATTGATTTCTGCCTCTTTGGCAATGTCAGTCAAAACCAAATACAAATCTTTGACACCGCTCACGTATTGGTGCTTGTATTAGACGTAAAGACTCAAGTGTGCACTTTGTTTGAATTATGTTTTAAATGTTTTAAATTCAAATTGTCGTGGTCGAAGATATTACTTCTTCCTGTGAGCAGCAGGGTTGTTGATGTGATCTCGGAGGGTCTGAAGACTTTGCTTCTTGTCGCTCAGTCTCCTTTGGAGCAGTTCCAGTTTCTGCTCCAGCTCAGCTGAACCAAGCATTTCTAAATTCCCATCTCCGTCTGAATTCTTCAACTCCGAGCAAAATGCTACCAGGTCTAGGTGGAGTTCCTGCACCTTGAGGCCGAGAGAGGTCAATGGGTTTACACAGTATATTTCAATGACTACAAACACATGCAATGTAGAGCATCTCCCTAACCTGGAGGATGACATTTTGTAGTGACTCCACCTGCAGGTTCAGCTCCTTGATTCTCTCCTCCTTTGGCATTCCAGTAGAGCTTTTGGCTTCTGGACTCTTTTGGGTAGCGGTATTCTGCAGTGGAAAACCATTGACGATTTTTTGTTTTTTGTTTTAATAACACACTTGATGGTGCTAAAAAAATAAATACACCTTACCCTTTTAGACAAATGTAGCTCCAGCTGCCTGTCAGACAATGTTGTCAGCAGAGTCCCAATCTGCTGATCCTGGGAGAGCTCAGCCGTGGATTCTGGAAATGAAAGCAGATGTGCAAATGATGTCTTCATGATGTTGTGATGAAACTCTAATGTGTTGTGAGCTCTTTATTGGTATACCTCTCTGCTCTTTCAGTGAGAAAAGGCTTCTGTCATCGGTCATTCCCAACATTCTGAGACAGGAGTCCATTATTTTGCCCACTGTTGTTTCTTTTGGCGTTCTGAGGTGCAATATTCGCTCTGATGCTACGACACACAACAAGTTTATTCGAGCACAATACGTTTATGTCTTTGGAGGACGGGTGGGTTGCAGCCTGGCCCGGTCACCAGCCAGTCGCAGGGCCAATGCAGACACTGAACTACTCACATTTGCATTACCACACATGGATGATTTCAAATAAATTGCATGCATATTTCAGAATGTGGAACAAAGCCAGTGTACTCTGAGAAATTCCACACCAGCAGCATGCAAACTCCACCCAGGAAGCCCAGAGACGAGATTTGAACTCCAAACCTCACTGTGAGGCGGATGTGCTAACCACTAAACTACCATGCTGTTTCCTTTAATTACAATTCATATCGACAGAGAATATTGTCCTCCTGAATCACACAACCACAATGAATACAATGCCATTTTTCTTGTCAGCTCTCTACAAATTGCGATTCTGTATGATATCCGTAACAGTATCCCAGTCTAACATTTAATGTACGCTATCAGAAATGGGGGTGCTTTCAGAATCAGTGTATGACTCTCAAGGGGGCAGGCAGTGGCGGAGCTAGACTTTTATCCTTACGGAGGAGCCATGGAATGGCCAAGGTTATCTCAGGGGTTCCACCAAACAAAAACTTGGAAACACGTTGTCAACAATCAACATATATTTTTATATTGAAGAAAATTTGCTCGCATGGCATGGCTCGGTGGGAGAATGGTCATTTCCCAACCCAGAGATTGGTGTATACAGGTATATATAAATATACCCTTGATATATGTACAGTATCAAGGCTCAAAAGGTCTGCAATTTCCAATCTTCTCAATTTCATCAGCTAAGACTTCCGACCCCATCCATTACTCACCATTAATAGTCACCTCGATCAACTGTAACCTTTGTGCCATGGAGTTTTGGTTGTTGTGTCTGGGAGTGGGATTAAAAAAGAAAAGGAAAAAAAAACCATATAGAAATAGGTTGACGATGTAAATGTGCATTGGGGTTAATGAGACGGACTGTACCTTATTTTAAGGGACGGTCGGTTCATGCTCAGACAGTTGACGTGTGGGGCGGACTTGGATTTGATCATTGGCATGAACGTTTCGACATGATTATAGCCGAAGAATTCTACCGGGAGGTAAACATTCAGTACACTTCAAATGTGTTGAAACATTAATCATGTTGCTTTGGAAGCGTACCAGAATTGCTGGGTGGGTGCAGCTCATTATATATGGCAGACAGGAGCTGCTCCTTGTCTTTTAGCGTGTTGATGTGAAGGGTGTCCAGGATGTCGACATCTATTGCTGCTATGTCTGCTCCACACAAATTTGCCTCTGCAAGACAAACGTTTTATGCAATGCACGTGAGGAGGGGCCATGACTCCATTCCATTTCGCCAATATTTTAAACATTAATCAATACTCCTTTGATTTAAATGCCTAAAAGCAAACATATTTTTGATCCATTTCCATGGAATGAAATGTCATTGTGATCTGGCTTTAAAATATGCTCGCTTTACTTCAATAGTATCATTGTTTTGTCGTAAAATATAATTTAATAGTTGATATATATTGTGTACAATGGTGCCTTGGGATATGAATTTGATTCATTCCGTGGCTCGTACCAAAAAATATTTGGAAATGAATTTTAATTGGTTCCAGTCTCCCTAAAAACATTTTGCAATGTGATATTTTTCTAATAATAAATGAAACTCTATTAATATACTGTGGCATCAGATTTTAAATTGGAAGGAAAATGAACTGGAGCAAATCTATTGTATTATCACAAAGGCTTGGATGAGTTGTTATTCAGGAATTCAAGTTTTGGTTGCATGCTCTAAACGCTGTAATAAATCTAAATCTATCACACCAGAGCTTTTCTTTGAAGAAGTTATTTCACTCTCTGGCTTTGTTTTGCAGCCACAAGGCCGGTAGGGGCGGCAGACCACCGAAGCTCGCGTCTTACCTTGGATGAAAGGGAGACATTTTTGCAGTCCAATGCTTGTGAACCACTGGCACATCTCATTTGTGTTTCGCTCCCTGAGAGATTTGGCCTCCTGCCTGTTCACAGTCTGGAGGGTGAAGAGGAGAGTGTTCATACCTGCGACTCATGACTAATGCGCTCTCCAACCTGTGGATAATGTCCAACACAGTTAAAATGATTGCATAGTTGTCATTCCATTCAATGGCCTGTTTGCTTTGTGAATTTGTGAGATGAACTGCGGCTGTTTGAGGAATACAGATGAATGTATCAACAATACAGTGCAAAAGTATCAGGACATTTGGCTGTCGACTGAAAATCTTTGGGTTTCACGTCAAAAGATGAATGATGAACGAGATCAACAGCTCAGCCTTCATTTCCAGGTATTTCCATCTGGATCTGATACAAAGCCTTGAAGATAGCGGTGTTTTTCCACAAAAAAAACTTTTTTGTTTATCATAAGTATTGCAACCAATACACTTAGAATAGAAAAAAAAATGAACAAGTCTTAATCCGGTATGTACACGGGTTCCTCGAGGTACGTTTAATTGACTCGCTTGCGCAAAATTGTATCTCAATTTTGCGCAAGCAAGTCAAAGCAAGAAGGTCAGATCTTGGAAAACACTCGTGCGTCGGGTGACTTGTATCTCAAGGCAGAAATGTAATTGCAAATATTTTTGCTTGCAACAATTCCATCGAGATTGTGACTCACTGACCCCACCAAACATTTGTATTTTTCTTTTCCAGTACTTTTCTGGGCTCTAACCACAGTCCCTTTAAGTTCTTGTTTCTTTTGGGGCTTACTTACCTCCTGTTTACCATGTGAACTGTGCGCTCTATCGGGCTAAGGTCCACTTCTTTGCCCTATTGAAATTCTTTGTTGTTTTGGCCATGTATTATGGGTCTTTTTGCATAATGAAGGATCTGGCACTCTCACTTGTTTGATTGACAAAATGATAATTGTGCTGCTGCCATCATTGAAGATTTATGATTCAAGTGGCACAAGAAGCTCGACAAGCACGAGGCATAAAATTATCAGCACCAAATTTCACAGATTAGTTGTTGGTGGTTGTTGATATTTTGGATCATAAACAGATCCTTTTGTTCAGCGAATCATTAGCCTTCTTGTCACCTTGGTAAGGGTTCATCTTTGTCTCATCAGTCCACACAACTTTCCTTCAGATTTTTCTAATGCTTATCTCTACTTTTGCGTTGGTCAAACTCCAGCTGGCTTTCCACCTCTTCTTTGCGTCTTGTGCTTTAGCCTGCTATTGTTCATGACGTCTTCTGCAACCCCTAGATGCTGACAATTACACTCCTGCCCTTTCGAGGTTGTTACTGATGTCACTCCATGTTTTGGGCCCTCATTTACGGCTTTCCCATTGTTTCTATCATAAACCACTGTTGTTTTCCATTGTATACTCATTTGACATCTGTTAGTACCCCAGTGGGGTTTTTTTCAGGACATTCCAAATGTTTGTGAAATGGCTCTGATTGAGTTTCCATCTTCCCTCTGCTTCACAATTATTTTTCACATTTTCATCAATAAACAGTACTGTGCTTTGTGGTTACACCTTTAACTTGTATACATTCATTCTTTACGGGCAGAGCCTGAGTCTGAGACTGAGTATTGTTTGAATAATTATCGTAATAGGACACACATGGGCAACAACGCACCTGTTATTCACATGTTCCAAAACTTTCACTCACATAAAAAATGCTTGTGTGAAAAAATGGTTGTGTTTTTGATTCAAATGTAAATAACTGTAATAATAATAATAATAATAAAAACAATAATAATAGGTATTCTGGTTTCCTCGCACATTCCCAAAACACACATGGCAGGCTGATTGAACACTCTAAAATGTCCCTCGGTTTCTAGTGTGAGCGTGGATGGTTGTGCGTCTCTGTGTTCCCTGCGATTGGCTGGCAACTGGTTCAGGGCGTCCCCCACCTACTGCCCGAAGACAGCTGGGATTGGCTCAAGCAATCCCGTGACTCTTGTGAGGATAAGCGGATCGGAAAATGGATGGATGGATGGATGGATGGATCATAATAATTATAAGAAGAACAAAATAAAAACACCCCACACTCAGCTATCATAAATCACATGCAAGTGGCGATCATGATTTGAGATAAGAATTGCAGAGCATATTTAAAATTTGTGCGCACATCTTGCTGATGCAGAAAATTGTACCAGTATTCTCCAAATCCTACCTAGACAGTAAGATTGAAATACTGACACTATTTTCAGAGCCGTTGCTTTGAGAGCTCCAGAGAGGTGGGAAATATAAACAGAACATAATCTGTAATTGCAGTGGATCTTGGTCGTGTGCTGATGCCACCCTGAAGGCTCTGCACTGATGGTACACAGTACCTTCTCGGGGAATTTTCCATTCTGGTCCTTAGATTTGGGAACACATGATGCTGAAAGAACACACAGTGCCATGTTTTAAATATGGTGTCATGAAATAATTGGTCTTTAATAAAACCACTAAAGACCCACCAACGGTTGTACGTCGTTGCCGTGGCGACCTCTTCCCTTGCTGTTGCTGGTCTGACGTCTGGGTTAATGTGTGAAAAGTGGCACTCCCAGTTTGTGTGTCCACTAAACTGCAGGAGCGAGTCATTGGCCTCTACAACATTAACAAAACAGACAAGGGTTGTACAGACTAGTCAACTTGATGACTTAACTACCTCACAATGACATTTAGTTGCACATGCTTTTGGCTAGAGGAGGAGGCAAAGCCATTGGCAGCAAATGAGTGAGTGCAATGAAATTAGTCCAGAATATTAATTGAATTGAATTGTCTCCTATTTCTTCTAATGCGCCGATTTATTAAGTGCGTACTAACAAGTAGGGGTAAAAGAAGGCAGATTTCAGCAGGGTTTTGATCAAGTCTGAGAGGAAGGTGAGCAGGCAATTAATCCACGAGAAAAAGAGGTTTTGTGATTATTTGCAAACACTACCACGCGGAGCCTGTTGCTGTTGGGAGCCCAGAACGAGGATGAGTTTCCTTGTCTGGCCAAGTTGTGCAAATGTGACCTGGCTGTCCCAATGACAAGTACAATTAGCGGAACATGCGTGGGTCTGTACAGAGAACGTGACGTTATGGGCAAAGAGATGCACTGCTTGGGCTTCATACCCTCTGGTGAGTAAATGCATCCATTGTGGGAGCCTGAAGAGGAGGCAGGCCAATAGCAGTCTTCAGCATGCCAGAGCAGCTCACATCATCGTTGCTCAAGTCATCTATGTATAAGTACAAACAAACATTTTCATGAATAAATGCATTCTGGTTACTCAGTTAAGAAAAACATGAGGGAGAAAGCAAGTATATGTCATTTTGGTGTTTTGTGTCTTTTTTTCCTCTTTTTTTTATGTTGTTTGTAGACAATTCATTGCCGCCGAGAGACAACGCTTGATGGGATTGCTTGGCAGCAAGTCAGAAAATAGCATCTAGCTGAAGACGTACTTTTTTGACAACTCAAATTCCTTCCCAGAGAACTGTACATTCCTTTATTTTGCAAATATCACATGGTCAGCTTGCAAGTGTCATATTTGTCTGCTATCAAAACAACCAAGAGTCCAACCAACATTTTTCAGGCAAATAAACCTTTCAAGGGCTAACGCATCTTTTCCCCCCCCAAAACATATTGCAAAAAATGAAACTTTCTAGTGCATAATCATACAATATGTGATGTCATGACTTTTCCTGAAAATTGTGCCTCTAATGTTGTGCACTACACTTTCGTTTTTGGATCGCCGTTTATTGCATGACATCACGTTGGCAGGTTTGCCAACGTCTGCTTATATTTAACAAATATTGAGCCCTAACTAGCAACAAATTACTGTAAGATTGCGTGTCCATGGGATTTTGAATACATTCATCCAGAAGAACGTTTTCGAGGACAGAGTTCACTGAGGGTGTTTTGGCTCACAATCTCTGTTGTTATTCATTCGAACAGCATGTCATGATTTTGGGGTACTTTTTTGAACACTAAACTTTTGCGAGCATATCTTTTTGAACTTTGCATTGTGCACTGGGCACAGTCATGCTAAAACAGAAAATGGTCTGCGCCAAACTATTGCCACAGAGCATATACAGTAATTGTAAAAAGAAATCAATTCTGCCAATGAAGATAATATGCCAATATGATTCCAAGCCGAAATGTTATTTTGCTTGAAGAAGTGAGAGTCCAACTTTTATAACTCAGTGAACAGTAGCCTTTTGAATTGTTTGCATAACAATTTATTCAGCCTAATTTACGGAACGCGTTTTCAATTTCAGGATTCTTGAAAGGCTAGTTTGACGTAGGTAGGAGGGCAGATGTGGTTAGCATCAGATAAGACACTTAATGGGTTTATGTGTGTCAGCGAAGGAATCTGGTCTGGGTCCAGGAGAGACAGGAGGAAGAGGAGGAGGGGGCAAGTTAGCTGGCACTCTCTTCATCACCTGGCCGGCCTGGGAGTCTTAAGCAAGGTCAAAACGACAAATCGACAGCCAAGAAAACCACATGCCTTCTCTCCTCTGTTGGGTCACCTCAGACCAGACTGGGTGAAAAATTCTTTGAAACTCCCTTTCCTGTCTTGCTCTATGACTTCTTTTCACCAAGCATTGCACAATGATCTCAAGATGGAGAAATAGCTAATGGAGGGTAGCTATCCACCCACAGCCCTACCACAGTCATGCACAGACTTCACACAGTCTCTATCTTGTGTGGGTCCAACTAAAACAAGAGGACAGAACATTTTGGGCAGGCTCAGCGACAGAGTTCGTTGTTGCCTTATAGGGTGAAATTTGTAGCAAAGGAGAGATGGCCGTTGTTCCCAGACGGTGCAGATTCCGTCAGGACATGTCAAAAGCAGGGGTGAAGTCTGAGTCCCGAAACTAGTAAGCATTGTGTCCTTGCCAATACACACAGACACATTGAGCAATCAGCTGTGTGATATGTCATCCATCCAAAGACACCCAACACTTTGATTGATGCAGTTAATGGATCAGCACCAAGTTGTCATAAATACCCATCTCTGTAAAATAGGAACCTGAAGTGAGCCAATACGATCATCCCCTGAGAAGTTAATGTTGAATGTACATCAGGTGGTGTATTATTGACAATTGCAACGGTTTTATGCAAATACTTTAGAATAGAAGCAATTTTTGCATCATCCTTCTGACAAACAAGCACATGCCGATGACAATACTATACCGTACAGGTATATGGCAAAGGAATACTGATGGGAAAATCTTCAATATACAGCTCGTCCTAAAATGTATATGCAATCTTAATTTTGAAATTCAATGCCGATGCCTTCTTCTATTTGTTGGTGTTTGTGTAAATGCTTCAAATATTGCATTTGAAATTATGGGTAAAATCATTTTGGATCCTCTTTTTTTAACCTAAATCCATCCATCCATCCATTTTCTGATCCGCTTAATCCTCACAAGGGTTGCTGGGGGTGCTGGAGCCTATGCCAGCCATCTTCGGGCAGTAGGCGGGGGACACCCTGAACCAGTTGGCAGCCAATCGCAGGGCACACAGAGACGAACAACCATCCGCGCTCACAGCCTCACCTAGGGACAATTTAGAGTGTTCAATCCGCCTGACATGCATGTCTTTGGAATGTGGGAGGAAACCGGAGTACCCGGAGAAAACCCACGCAGGGGGGAGAACATGCAAACTCCACACAGGGAGGCCGGCGCTGGAATTGAACCCGGTACCTCTGCACTGTGAGGTCGATGCGCTAACCACTGGACCACTGGGCCGCCCTAACCTAAATCTTTCTTTTTTTTTTTTTTAAATATGATTGTGTGATTGATATTTGCCATTTCTGTGCCGTTACCATGCCATGCAATAGAGTCACTTATTCCCTGATGATGGAGAATCCCTGTTAGTGGATTTACATGATGGCTTTCTTTCAGTATCATTACCCTCCGCTGATTTGAGAGAAAAGAAAGCGCTCATTGAGTGACAACTGAGGGAGGAGAGCATGCTGAGTCACAGGAACTCAAAACCTGGGAACCATCGTTCGAGCCAAGCATTGGGACTACACGCACAATAACTAAAATGGGATTCAAACAAAGGGGAACTTCTGCTACTCCCAAAGGAGGTGTTGGAGGCAACGTAGTGATGTCTCATAATGACTGCAATTTCATCTGAATGGGGAACGCAGCTCAACAGCTGGATGATGTCGACCATCATCTGGTGCCGTTTACCTCGCCTCTCTTGTTCCAAATGGAAACAGACCTTTTAAATTTGAATCCAAATACTTACTTAGTACATGTGTCCGAATAGAAACTCACCCAAGTTGAGCTCAGTGAAAGGCAAAAGTTGTATTCCACTATTGAAGTTGCCTGAAAGACATTAAAAAAAAAAATACAGAAATGTTCAGCCTGGTTCAAATGAAACCTACTGCTACTATTACTAAAATTCTTATTGGTGATGTTCTTTCGAGACAATCTTCAAGTCAAGTCTCTAATGGTTGTAACCTCAGCCTTCCACCATCTGCTACATGACATCTGCTCTGCTTGTAACCCTGTACAGTGAACAAAAACGCAGTCTGCTGCACTTGTCATATTTCTAGTGTCTCTTAGTAAACATTTGTGCTGATTACTTTTTTTGCGACAAAGATTTGAGTAGAGACTTCCTTTCAAACTGAACAACTCCGATTTGAATTGGCACCCTATAGATCCCACCCCTCTATACACTTGACAGTAAAATTAATTTTATGCATTATTCACAAAGAAATTGCCCTGAATAACCAAGCAAAAATGCTATTGGATCTTAATATACCCAAAAACGTATTCCTTTTGTTTCTTTATGTTAAATGTTCTGTAAAGAGCTATGTTACAGCGGCATCTGTTATGAAAGTGCACTATCAAGATGTAGTCTGCTTTAGCACATTGAAAAGTGTTGCGGAAGTAATTTTTGTGTCATTTTGCACAATGACAACCTAACCTCAGTGGGGGGTTATTTAGCTATATTATCGTGTAGTTGTAGAAAGACCTCCCACGATGTTGTGCAGTTCTGCATGACTGGAAATAATCACAATGCTGTACAACTGTCAAGCTAAATTTTGAATACTGTTTTGTGGAATAAGTCGCGACGATCAGAATATGCAGTTGTAATAATAAAGCACTTAATCTGACTTGCGTGTAAAGAGCAAAGGTAGCTTACTGCTATGGCTTGTAACAGGCTCACTTTATAGGTTTCGTGCTTCGTGTTGTGGTTTGGCTAAAATTCGCAGTGCTGCCTCATTATAAGACATACATTGAACTTGAATAATAGTTGCTCTACTCTTGAAAATCACCGGAGTTGTTAACAGAGTTAAACTCACGTTTCTGGGGGAGCATGGGTAGGGGATCCACCTGATAAACATGAAATAAATTTGCCTTTGGTTTTTGTTCATCCCCATCTTTATCTTTTATTGTCTCCATCTCTTCTGCCAACTGACCGCGGTTGTCCTCCTCGGAATCCACAACAATCATCTCACTCTCAGTCATTGTCAATCCCAGCGTCGCCTCATTCTCCTCATTGTCTCTGGCAGCAAAGCAACCATCACTCTCTGCAGAGTAGACCACACTCTCCTCTGAATTCATATCAAAGAACTGATCCTCATCAATAACATCAGATGGAGTGGGTGGAATCAAATTGATCTCACAATGCACCGAGAGGCTCCCAGAAGCAGGGGTGCTGTCATTGCCTCTTCCAAACAGAAAGTGGTCCTCTTCTTCATCTTCATTCTCTTCCCAGCTGTTAGGAGTGTGATTGTGTCGAGCTCGAGGCTGAAGGGGCAGAGACGAGAGATGCTGCAGTGGCTTCTTCTTTCGTACCCTTGGGCAGGCTGACACAGAGCTAGCCGAGCGTCCCATGTTGCTTCTCGGAGTCACGGGCTCTTCCTCAAACATACCAAAACTGGTGTTAACTATCCCCAGATCCTCCACTGTAATGTGGATAGTCTCCTGATTTCCCGATCCCCTTTGATCCACACGTAGAGTGTCACCATTTATCATCTCCTGTTCCTGCGACTGATCCCGCTCTTCACCTTGCAAGCATGAACAACAGAAGACCCTATGAGAAAGATGCTGAGTTCTCCTTGGAAACCAACGAGTCTGCCGTAACTTGGAATTCGCAACTGGACTTTCCATGACAATGACTCCCGAACACTAAGCTGGTTGCTTACCAGTTTAACAGACCCCTGAGAAAATGCATCTGCAACCCAAACACTAATTTGCAACATGGGTTGCTAAGGGAAAACATTTTACACACTGCTGGCCAGGTGAGCACTTGAAATGAATGGAGGGTCTAAGGAGTGTCCTTTGATATGTTAAACATCATCATCATCATGTGGACAACATGTCTTTCAAAGGGCTGCAAAATGCAAAGCAATAGATGAAATTGTAAATATTTCAAATGTATAACTTTAAATACATTTTACAAACTAATGGCTGCTTTTAAGTTCTAGTGAGAGATTTCAACTTTTTTTAGTCTTGCAAGTTTGTTACCTCTGCAAAAACATTTGCAATGGGGTTTAATTCATTTTAACAAATTTTTATTGTCTTGTGTGGACTTGTGAAATGATTACTCTTACCAGGATGTGTTCAGTTTCCCCGTGGGTCATCCACTGGCAGTTTAACAGTGCGTTTGGAAAAAGGTGAGTATATGGGCCGGCGGATGCTTGGCTGAAGAACCCCTATGGCTCCAGATCCTGCATGCCCAATCCTGTTGTCTGCTGTATGGTTTTCCAATTTACGCCTATCAAATGCATCCAACAACATGTATGCACATAACACTATTTGTCTGTCTGTGCCAACTGAAAACAAGTAGCAGGTTAAAGTGTACCTCCAACAGCCCATTTTGAGATATTGACTGAGAAATGGCGCAATATTGGATAGTTTGATAAATATCTGGTGTTCCCATCTTTGTGTCTTTCGTCTTCTATTCGCCAAACCATGTACCATTCTGTGTCTTTGCCATCCCTGTGGCTAATTTTAATCCAAGGCGATGAAAGTGATGGGATAATGAAGCTTCAAATTTGCTTCATGAACCAGTTGCTGTATTTTTGTGACTCCTCAGAACTATCTGTTAACTGAGAGCACACTGGCCTGCCAATTCATAGACCCCTTTGTTTAAACCAACAGTGCTATCTAGAGGAGCAATATATATATATATACACACACACACACACACACACACACACACACACACACACACACACACACACACATACACACACACACACCTGGTTCATGAAGCAAATTTGAAGCTTCATTTTCCCCTCACTAGGGACTTAATAAAGAAGCGGAATGCATTTAAAAAAAAAAACAGCAAGATACTGTTGTTGATTGACTGTAAATTTAAAGACTTTTGTTCCAGCGAAGGCTCTATCTCCCTGTGACCCTGAATCGAATAAGCGGTCCTAAATATGTCTGCCTGAATTGGACTTGTATCTGCACTTTATTTTCATCCATCCATTATCCGAACCGCTTCACGAGGGTCAGGGGCGTCCTGGAGCCGATCCCAGCTGTTTTCATGCAGTAGGCGCGGTACTAAAAACAAAAATCTGCCCTGTGGTAGTAATTCATGCACTGGCCAATATAACTGTATTCAGTTTTGTTTGGCAATGACAGGAATTATTATAACATAATATAGTATCATATGTATTGATTTATTTTCTAACATAACATGAGATGGGTAACTTGTTTATTTTACTTGCAGCACATGTCGGTACTTTCAGGGAGATACCAGCATTAGTCTAGAGACTGGGTGGCTTTCCTCCCATAACATCTCTGATGCTAATGGGAAACTATGTGTGTTCAGTTTACCTCACATTAGAATATACCACAACAAAGCAAAGAAACGGAAGAAGTTCACAGCGGTCAAAGCACAATTGGCGCTGTGAGGAATGTTGCAACCAGGGAACAGATGAAAGCTATTTTATCAAATATGAGGCAGTTAGAAATAGATCGCACCATATATGAAGCAATTTAAATTGAATCTATACTAGCAATCAATACTGCATGCCCAACAGAGGAGGGCAGAAGAGAGCAGGCTTCCAACACTGACAGGACAGAAACATAAACCAGAGCCCACCACTACTTAGAACCACCTCCTCTGGTATTCACAAGTCTGTATAGAGTTAAACCACACAAGTGCTTTTCATTCACAGCCCTTTAAAGCCGGCTTTCGTGATATCTTGATCCACTATTTGAAAATGTATCAAGTTTTGTCATAATCCTTTTTACATGCTGTTTTAATATATCCAAGGGGTAAGGAACCTAAAGAGATGTATGTAAGATTAATGTCCCCATCCTCGTTTTATGGCTAATGTTTGAAATCAGCTGAAAATCAAGCGACCAAACTGACAAATTTATGAAAACTGAGATCCTTATGAGAAATGCTAGGAGACAGATACAGCAGACAAAGATGAATGCAACACAGCTGCTATTGCCTGGGGCCACTTCTCGGAGAAATGAGTGAGACAGACACAGAAAGCCATTAGTCTCTACTCCCACAGTGACGATGTAAATTTCAAACAATCCCAATCATTTGTGTTTAACTCGGCCTCAACGGGATTTGTTTGATTCTCTCTTTGGATTCTGCCTTAATGGACGTCATGTTTTTTTTGCTGAGCTGCTCTAAATGCTCATACATAGGTCCTGGAGTGTCCGAGTCTTCTTTAAGTGAGTCTGGATGGCCCCCAGAAAACCATTAAGCCAAAATCAACACTGGTTCTTAGCTATTAACATGGAGAACACCCTCACCTCTCTCTACGTGGGAGACATGTTCTACACTTGCTGTGACAGTCAACTTTCCTTCACCATCAAGATCCGGAAAGTACGGACATGCGTGCAGCCAACACGACCTTGCCTTGGACAGTCAGAATTTCGACTTCAGTGTCTTCCAATCATAACAGGCTCTTATTTATGAGCATATCTTTCGGTTTTCCACCATTGAAACATTCGTGGAAGTCAGACTTCAAGAGTGTGCCAGATATTTGCAGCTTCCCTTGTGGCTGACATTTAATAGCATGAGAAAAGGAGTTTAGTGGAGGGAAGAAGAGGGCAGTGACCTTGAGAACTCGTGGTTTGAACTTTCCCCTCTATTTCCCCACCAGTACTCCGCTCCCTAATCAATTACTGTTAGCAGTCAGGAGACCACCAATGATTAGCGGGAGCAGGGCAGACGTGGTTTAGGGGGTTGAAGTGTGAGGAGGGGGCACAGGAGTGGGGGTTAGGGGAAGAGGGTTGGGAAGAAGTCTCTCAAACTGCTTTGATCTAAACCAGCATGGGAAAAGTGAAACATTGAAATGAGCCTTGAAAAGTTGTATTTATCAGTGACAATAAAAAGAAAACGTCCTACAGTAATTTGGACACACATAAGCAGATACCAAATATTGTTTACTGACAGGAGACCGACCCATTACCGAATCATTTAGGGGTTTTTCTGACTGTGAGAATGAGAGCTGTTCTCACGGTCGGCGTGGCTACAAAGCTCAACAAAGTCACTTGTTTAAGATTGGCTGATTGTCTCGTTTGGATCTAAGTGATTGATGTTTAATTGGATGAGAGGAACTCTTACGCCACACCCACGGTCAACTGTTTTTCTCTCATGTTTTACCTTTTTTTTTTTAACCGCGCTTTCCATCTCTTATTTTGCAGCCTCTCACCATTAACTTTCTAAGTTTATCTCTTTTATAGGGCCCGGTCACCAATCAGCCATCACAAATGTCATCATTTCTCCGCTCTTGTTTCAGGGCCAGAGGCAAAACAGCGCAAATGGTTTATGTTTGAGTGGGTGAGCGAGATATACACAGACGGACAGATTAAATAAAGCAAGATAAAAGGGGCCGAAAGAATGAAAAGACAAGGGATGTGATCCAACGAAGGGAGAAACTTGCTCGGACTGTACACAGCCTCCACTGCAATAGGCAACTAGAAACCTGCCTTACGAGATGCGACTTCCCCCAGGGCGCTCCGCGACTCATTTTTCTCTCAATAAGCGCCACTAAACACTTGTGTCTCCACTTTTCCCATGGGAACACCATTTTGTGTCTTTGCCAAACACTCTGATAAAGTTATCTCACTTTGCTCATGTTCCCCTTTCCGGATATGCCCTGTTGAGACTAGCGGTGAGCAGATAATGTGAAATCAAATTATGTTTTTATCTGTCAATTCTGAGCCAACTCTGATTATCGTCACTGCGCATCACCGAGCAACGTTAGCTGGACTCTAACTCGAGCAGATTCGGAATTTAGTGCGTGGTATTGTTTGTTGGCCTAGGTTTGTGTTTTGTCATGGGATGTTTTTCACAGGCAGACAAGGGTGGTCACTGCGATGCCTCATCGGGCAGGCATCTCAAAGCTCCTGTCATGAGAGTTTAGAACGGGCAAGATCAAGGACAAAGGCTTCCAAATGGCATCTTGTCCGTTTGAGGTCTCTGAAGAGGTGCGTGTGCTTTCAAAGAAATCACTGCAAATTAATTTTAACACTCAGTGAAAAGACAGATTAGTGCCGAGACACTGGCACAAAAGGGTGTTAAATTCGATGAGCAGCACGCTTGACAACAGGCCAGACCTGGGACACATTAGCCTCAGCTGCCAAGAGTGACCTATTTTCACCAAAAGATGAGGAAGGATTTTTAGCATCCTCTATTGTGAACGTAAGGCCCTGCAAAGCACACCACTGGCGGCTCATCTACATTCCCCCATTTCGGGCACCATGCCCTTTGATGCCTCTTGTGAGATTTTAATTAAGTGTGTCAGGTGATTAGATGGTCTGTATTGATCTGGGGTGCAGATGTTTCAAGAGCCAAGCAGGGCAAATAGCTCTATAAAGAATACAAACACGGGCCTTAACTATTGTGGCGGAGACTTCAGTGACAGACCCTCTCTCTCTCTTCAAGCAAGAAAGAAAAGTGATTTCAGCTTCAATTATCATCTGCTGGAGAGGAAATAGTGAGCAGATGGTAACAATGGTCACTGGCCTCAACACGATTGGCTCTGTTCAGGGATGTCTTTTTCTTTGGGGCAAATTTACCGTAGCTTCATGAGTTTTCATTGAACTGTTAATAAGGCGCAATAGTAATATTTTCTATAATGGTCACAAATATCTAACTATCTTGATCATGTAAAAGCCACATGTTCCTCAACTTTGTCTTAAATGTGTAAAAGTAGATGCTCGTAAATCTATGCAAACATTGCACGATTTTACACAATTTTAATAAACAATTTTACAGCTTGAGTAAATTCTAGTTCCAACATGCAATACTGACAAAAAAAGGTGAACAATGTCGGTAACAGTTTATGACATCTCAACTAAATTTTGAAAATAATTTATTGCAATTACAGCAATATATTAAAAAAATGTATGCCAACTGCTTCTAACAATATGATTATAGAGGGCACTTTGTTTCCTAGCATCTCTGAACTTTTTGTACAAACATGCTTTTATGTCCCTTTTCAGATGTGATATTTATGATTTGAAGGTTTATCAAAAATATTGAATGTGTCATAAACCACGCTCTCACATTCTTTAATACAGTCCAACATGTTTCAATTCGTACGGTTGCGTGATTGATTTTAAATGTATTATGCAACACACAGTTTATAGTTCATGCCGTCATTGTGAAATGCTTGTCAAGAGCTTGTCCCACTACTACTATGTTTGGGGTCAAAGTTAAAAAAAAAAACATTCAAATATTTCCCTTTTGATATGTATTAGAGGACAATAGTCTTTATAATTCGATTCACAACATGGCAGATTGAAATAAGTCATTATTCGGAAATGCTGGTGTACACCAAACCAACATTTCATTCAATTCATATGAAAGTATTTAATAAAATGTTTTACTGTGTCTTTCAGTACCATTAAAAAATGCATAACATGTCAGAAAAACAGTCCAAAGAAAGCTGCCCGCAGCAGCTCCTAAAATGTATAAGCTACCACTTATACATTTTGCAGTATCCTCACACACAATGTTATTTTTGTTTTGAGCAAGGAATTTTTCTCTTGGGAGCAAAACTATTACATCTGGCACGGCTGATTCACAATCCAGTCGGAAATAGCTTGTGCTAGTGTTGGACCAATAATCTTGGGGACAAATAAATCATTTTGGGGCTTCTAATTTATATAATTTGTGGTATCGTCATTTAAGTGGCATGCTTGTTGAGTGACACCACATACAAATGATGTTATTTGTCATCTGTGATGGAATATGTGTGCTCTTTTCCTCCATTCCGAGTCCTTGTCGATGAGGGCATTATTGCTGCTCTAACAAGTCGCTTTAGCCCTTATAGCCCTCGGGTTATGTATAACAAATGCCAGCCTGGTGTAAAAGCTCTTTTTGTACCTTCTAATATGCTTATAATGCGAGGTGGCAGCCCGGCCTTTAAAGGTTAGTGCTCTATGCCATGAAGCCGCCAAATTGGGTTCGATCCCCAAGTTGCGCGGTTGCCGCAAGAGTGAAAACGTCACCGGATACACGCGTTTTGCGCCAGTAGCGGATGAATGGACATCCTCTTGTGTTCAAAAACTAATGACACGTCTTGTCATTCATGATGCAATGTTAATGGTTGAACAAACTTAACGTTTTTGGGGTCTTCTGAAAATGATTCTGAAAGATGATTCCACAGATACGAGAATTCAGCACGTTTTACTGCATGGACTGTAATTTATTCTTGACAAAGCATATTCATTGTGATACAGAAAGGAAAACACCAATTGCATATTACCAAGATAACTACCGGTAATAAAAAAATATATATATATAATAATAATAATAATAATAATAATAATAATAATACAACTATGAACATGGGATATTCTCCTGAGTGAAAATTGTACATGCAATATTGTAGGAATTACAATGATTATCTTCACTTGCTATTTCAGAAAACTGGTTGATGATTGGTAGATCTAATGCTTCACACATTTCTATCTTTTTTTTAAAGCAATTTATAATGTTGAAAACACCTGACAATTCTACATAATCATTTGCATGACCGTGCCAAAGCATTTGCAACTTGTTCCAAGAAATGAGAAACTGCTTTTTTGCTGTGCACAAGTGACTCAATGTTGTGAAAATGGAACAAGTAGTTTTGAGGAATTAAATTCTGATCTGAGAAATGTACCAGAAAAACCTGTAATGTGAATATGTTGTTTCCAAAATCAAACACACAAAACAGTCAAAGAAAACTTTTCACTAAAGTCTGACAAGATATGCTTGTGTGACCTACAGTCATACAACGTTTTAACCATTTGTGGGACCTTCTTGGGGTTTTTTGTTATTTTTATTTAAATCAAGTCCAAAGCGTACAACTCTAAAGGCATTTGTTTATGGAGTTCAACTGTACTTTGCCACTTTCTGACATGGTTCCTTTTTCTCTTTCAAAGTCAAGGCAATGTTCTAAATTATCACAATAAACTCTTCATACAACAATGTCGTTAAACAGAGTTGCTTTGATTATTTTCCCTCGTCATCAAACAATCTTGCTATCAAACAGTCTTGCTATATTACACATAGGCTGCTTGAATGGCAAATTTGGAACAATAACAGTCCTCTCATATGCTATCAAATATATATTAGAAGGACCCAAAAATAGCTTAGATTGCTGAATCTGGTGCGGTACTATTCCCAATGATCCAGTGTGCTATATGCACCAGCTGCTTCCGACTTCGGCTGATAGTAAAATAAGCGAACACGGCCATGTTGTTAGCGTGAGTAGGATTTGGACACACAAGCCCTTATTAACACAATCACGTCACACCCCCCTTGCCCTATCCCGGGCTTCAATGGAATTCATCGGAATCTGACGGCAGACAGGAAGTCCTTATTGTACTAGTGCCGAGATCCCGGAGCCAGACAGCATACAGGAGCGATGTCACCCCTGGCCGAGCTAGGCATATCTTTGTGCTTGCTCACCGCGTAACAAAGAAGCAAATAAACACTGTTACCCTCATCGGTCTTTAACTGTCATTTCAATTAGGCAGTGTAGTGATGGAAATCCGTGGCCTGTGTTTTTCCCAGCCACACTGTTACCTCTGACCCCCGCGGCTCGTGCCTGAGGTGATTTTCTTTATTAGTCCATGGGGTCAGTATTTAGCCCCATAGCCATCAGTAGCGAGTTTAAATCTGCAGAGTCAACACTCTGCCTTCCTGGCTGTTAGCTGCATTAACACACCGAAGCCGCACAGCCCTTCCACTCCCACTCCCCAAACATCCTCCCTAAGGCCAGATAACATCTCTGGCCCATCCATTCACGAAGCAACCCAAAGCCCTGTGCTGCGAAGCTGGGGAGGTATTCCGTGACGTCTCATCATTATCATGATCAAATCAGTTTAAGCCACAGAAGGTTAAAGTTGTGAAACTGTCAGAGATGTCTTGGAATGCAGTGACTTCCACGGGGTGTAAGAAAGCGATGAGGATCTTGAGCTTTGATTTCAAACATCAGCGATTAATGGTTATTAGGAAGAGAGTAACATTTTAAAAAAATGGACAACATGCAGGTCTGCTGATGCAACCGTGTCGAATTCAATGTCTTCACTCTTCCCCAGATTGTCAACTAATTGCAAAATAGAACTAAAGGGAAGAGTGTTCACCAAGTGGTATATTTTCAAAGAAACCAAGCGTTTGGCACTGTAACAGTGCATGTTTTGTTAGTGTAAATCATGTTGTTTAATGAGCATTCTCAAAGTCTCTTCCATTGTGGTTTCACTCTGAGCTGTGATCCTGCTTGGCTTTTTCTTGCATTTTTCTCAACATATTCCATCAATTCTGTGACAGAGAGGAGACAAATGGTAATTACAAGGGGGCATAAATCTGCTCAAGAATAAAAAAAGGATGTAGTTATAATTCACGAATTAAAAAAAAACAGTCTCATAACAGGACGGGCTGTTTCTTTTTTCTACTACCTAAGAAAACAAGAGTTGCACTCTCTTTGCCAATATTTTATTTACTTTAACCATAACATTGGTATCCATGCATGCCTAAAATATAGCAGGGGTAAGGAACTCGGGTTCCTCGAGAGCCATATCTTGCCTGTTTTAGATCCTTAATCCAGCACACCTGATTCAAACGATCAGCTCATCAGCAAGCTCTGTAGAGGCCTGAAACGATCATGATCGATTGAATCAGGTGTGTTGGAGTAGGGAGTGCTCTAAACAGGCAGGACATGGCTCTCGAGGAACCGGAGTTCTCTTCCCTTGGTAGGTAGCATGGGGTTGACAGTATCTGGGACAAATCCACATTTGTGCCCCCTAATCCTGGGCACACACACGATAATTTCAAAACGTTTCTTTTCAAATCTATCACAAAGTATATGAGTAAATTGGCTGCAATGGAAAGTCAAAGCTAACACTTCAAATGCTTAGACTGATGTTATCTGAAACTGATTTGACTGGTCTTATGCTTTCTGTAGGTGTCTGAAGAGAAAATTGTTGTGGACTGTTGCAAACAATCAAGAAGGTTAAGAGCTTAAAAAAAAAAAAAAAGAGACAAGAGGCCCCTCATAACTTTTTTTCCTGCTTTTCATTCATTTTGTGTTGGCAAATTGATGGAAACGGCTCATGCTCGAGAATGCAGAAGCAAGCATGTCAGCATGCATAACAAACAAAATCATGCATCACTCTACTTGTTTACATCGTCCCATAATGCAAAAGTGCATTTGGGAAAGGAAAAAAAAAATAGCTAACAGCTTAGAGCTTCAAGTTCTCATATCTGCCTATGACCATGACAAACAGGTAGCAGCAGCGGGGCCCAAAGCGAAGTGGTGGTAGGCAAATGTGAAGCATGAACACTACTCCTTGTACTGCTACGGCTATAGATGCCGTATCTTTTTTCCTTCTTTTGAAATTCCGTGCCCCCACAAAATATAGTGCTTGGAGTAGAGACCCCTCCTCCTCCTCAATCTCAACCCCTTTAGCTACCTGAACTTAATCTCATAGGAGATCTTAGCTCCACAAAACCCAGTCAATTTGAGTAAGATGATGCCTTGTTAGTGGTGGTCTTTAAAGACCAGGGAGGACAATAGATCAAATACCAATGACGATGCTTTGAACCATTGTCTTTCCTCTCTTCCCATCTATTACTCCTGCCCAGTGCAGCTGACCCACTTCGCTTCCTGGTGCACGGTTTGCCTTCTGCTGGAGTGAAAGTGACACTTTTTCAAAGAGCTTCCGACCGAGATAACTTCTACTTAAATAAGGACATAGTATTTGTTAACAGCCGTACGGATGCAGTAATCTGCTAAAAGCCTGGTATTCCCCGACTTGAGTGCCACTTTGACTCTATGCTGGTGGACAATGTTTACTCCAGAGTAAGGAATTACAAATGAGATGTTATGAATTTAGGTTATTATTGCTTGCGTTGCAAAAAAAAAAAAAAAAAAAATTAAAACCTCTTAAACTTTCTGGATATAGTCATAACAGGACGGGCTGTTTCTTTTTTCTACTACCTAAGAAAACAAGAGTTGCACTCTCTTTGCCAATATTTTATTTACTTTAACCATAACATTGGTATCCATGCATGCCTAAAATATAGCAGGGGTAAGGAACTCGGGTTCCTCGAGAGCCATATCTTGCCTGTTTTAGATCCTTAATCCAGCACACCTGATTCAAACGATCAGCTCATCAGCAAGCTCTGTAGAGGCCTGAAACGATCATGATCGATTGAATCAGGTGTGTTGGAGTAGGGAGTGCTCTAAACAGGCAGGACATGGCTCTCGAGGAACCGGAGTTCTCTTCCCTTGGTAGGTAGCATGGGTTGACAGTATCTGGGACAAATCCACATTTGTGCCCCCTAATCCTGGGCACACACACGATAATTTCAAAACGTTTCTTTTCAAATCTATCACAAAGTATATGAGTAAATTGGCTGCAATGGAAAGTCAAAGCTAACACTTCAAATGCTTAGACTGATGTTATCTGAAACTGATTTGACTGGTCTTATGCTTTCTGTAGGTGTCTGAAGAGAAAATTGTTGTGGACTGTTGCAAACAATCAAGAAGGTTAAGAGCTTAAAAAAAAAAAAAAAAGAGACAAGAGGCCCCTCATAACTTTTTTTCCTGCTTTTCATTCATTTTGTGTTGGCAAATTGATGGAAACGGCTCATGCTCGAGAATGCAGAAGCAAGCATGTCAGCATGCATAACAAACAAAATCATGCATCACTCTACTTGTTTACATCGTCCCATAATGCAAAAGTGCATTTGGGAAAGGAAAAAAAAAAATAGCTAACAGCTTAGAGCTTCAAGTTCTCATATCTGCCTATGACCATGACAAACAGGTAGCAGCAGCGGGGCCCAAAGCGAAGTGGTGGTAGGCAAATGTGAAGCATGAACACTACTCCTTGTACTGCTACGGCTATAGATGCCGTATCTTTTTTCCTTCTTTTGAAATTCCGTGCCCCCACAAAATATAGTGCTTGGAGTAGAGACCCCTCCTCCTCCTCAATCTCAACCCCTTTAGCTACCTGAACTTAATCTCATAGGAGATCTTAGCTCCACAAAACCCAGTCAATTTGAGTAAGATGATGCCTTGTTAGTGGTGGTCTTTAAAGACCAGGGAGGACAATAGATCAAATACCAATGACGATGCTTTGAACCATTGTCTTTCCTCTCTTCCCATCTATTACTCCTGCCCAGTGCAGCTGACCCACTTCGCTTCCTGGTGCACGGTTTGCCTTCTGCTGGAGTGAAAGTGACACTTTTTCAAAGAGCTTCCGACCGAGATACCTTCTACTTAAATAAGGACATAGTATTTGTTAACAGCCGTACGGATGCAGTAATCTGCTAAAAGCCTGGTATTCCCCGACTTGAGTGCCACTTTGACTCTATGCTGGTGGACAATGTTTACTCCAGAGTAAGGAATTACAAATGAGATGTTATGAATTTAGGTTATTATTGCTTGCGTTGCAAAAAAAAAAAAAAAAAATTAAATCCTCTTAATCTTTCTGGATATAGTCCTCTCGTAGTTCCTTTGTCTTCTTTCCTTGCCTCTCCCGACCCATGAAAAGCATTGGCCCTGAAATATGAGTCATCCACAGGGAGCTCAAACAGAAGTGTGCTCAGGAGAAAAGTTGGGCAAATTAATTACATGGTGGCTGAAGAAGACATCAATTTCATCATGCCGTTTTGCAATACAAGAATTGCACAGACATCTCTCAAGGAGAGGCCACTTGTAAAACTGGATGGGATTTGATGGGGGAGGCCTGCCAACTTCCATGTCCTGTTTCCACGGGGGGGGGGGGGGGGCACCAGTGTAATCATCATTATGGATTTGAACTTTTGGTATCAATCTCTGTCTGCATGATAAAGACCATGATGACACAGAGAAGTTGATTGCTCACCGAGGGTGGAGCTCATGCATATTTGTCTGCAGTTCTACGGTAAATGTTGCTGTCTCCACCCAAGCTCTAACCACTGCACATTTTCTCTGCCTGAGCTGTCTGCAGACATATTGCGCACGCCGCATGTGCCCTGATTCCATCAAGCATTTCCATAAGACAGGACCGCAAGGAGGCTTTATAATGACAAAACAACATGTATGTGTTCAGCAAGAGTGAACAGGAGAAATTGTGCAAACCTCAAGCGAGCTATCGCTGGCTTCCATCGTTTTAGCCAGCTGGCAAGGGCACCTTGGCAAAAGTATCCCCCTGTGCGTAATGGATCATAAAAGTTCGCTGGGAGCCCAGTTGATTGAGCAATGTAACCCAAATCCATCAGTACTGCTTTTCTGCGTAAGCTAGCATGGCGATGCAAGACTTCACCAAAACATTCTCGCGGTGCAGCAAAACACAGACTAAATGCCCGACTCTGTTTTCAGGTCTCACAAAAGACTGTGCTTCAAAACCTCTTATCAAATAATCAAACGGGGGTTGCAATTCCCCAAACTATTCTGTCTGCGAAAACAGTCCACTGAATCCATATTATACCAGTATTTGGAAGCAAAGGTTCACTGGCTTTTGAAACAAAGGATTTGGTCCCCTCCTAATGCACAATTTTTCTGCATTGTCACTTCTGCACCCGGCGGTTGTCCTGCAAATAGCATTTAAAAAGAAGTCATCTTACCTTAACACGAGCAGCATTTGTGATCATTCCACGTTAACAAGACATTATGGGTTTGCGTGCATTCTGTTAGAAGATGAGTGACACACTACATGGGCTTGAACACAAGGCTGGCTGGCTGACAGCAAAAAAAGGATTAAGTAGAATTAACAGCGTCCAGATGCAGGCCACATGCACATGCTTTCAAACACACTGACACACTGCTCCAGAAATGCAACAGCATGATCCGACACTATCCGTTGTCATCCCAGCATGCCACCTTGTTGTCAAGTGTGTTGGATCTCCATAAAAATGCGCACTGGGATGTTTGTGACCGTGGCAGCGTGACTGGCCTTGCACATGTGCTTCTTTGTTTTTGATTTGTTGTTAAAAGCTGATTATAGAGGGCCAGATGGACCTCAGTCAGTGCAATGGCACCCTCCGGCACGCGTGCACACAAACACACACACAGATGCAACACACATACATCTGTGTGCATGGAGAACAAAGAGCGACAAAGTGGGTCACCTCTACTTTATGCCAGATTAAATTTTGTGAAGAAATTTGGAATCAATGTATGTACTTCATTGCTCTTGATGGTAACCACCGTTGAATGATATCTTAAGAAGGCGTTTTAGGGCCACATTGAGTATATTGTGTGTATGATAAAATCACGGGATTAGACGAATGTGGTCGTGAAGAAAAAAGGATTCTCTGAAGTTTATTATGACTATTATTACGACCTCTCCTACGACCAAAACTACAATAGCGCTTATTGTGTCACAGAGGCACAATATTAAGAAAGGACATTTTATTACAACCAACACAGCCTCAATGGTGTAAAATTTGCAGTTTGATTGGGACTCCTAATGTATCAGATGCTCCAGAGACGGAGTTAATGGGGGGGTTCTTCTTCCGGGTGATTCTTTGTGCTGTTGTTCCCACTTACAGTATCAAGGTTCAGCTCCGTTTAGTCTTTTTTTAATCAAGGCAGGACTCTCAGTGATTAACGTTCGGCTGAACCAGGGTGTTCGCACCAATATGTTTCCTCAAGATTAGAACGAAAACTATTCTTTGAACAGAAGGAAAGAAATTAGTCAAAAAACACAGTCAGTTATTTTTCTTCATTCTCCCCTGCCCCCAAGCCCTCATTCCGGACAACAATGGGAGGGCCTGCTTATTTTAGAGAATTAAAAAGGAAAACAATTTAACCTGTAAAACGGGGTTTTAAAAGAACAGCGGAAGGGCCACTTAGACGTGACAGCGATATAAATAAGTCAAACGTTTTCTTTCTTAGTCACGCACTTTCTGAGGAGAATCCATAAGTATGCAGCATGTTTTCCATTTCCATGCATCTGACCGTTAACATGACAAATGTCTTGTTTTTCACTGAAACTTGTGCTTAAAGTTTAATCTTGGCTGTGTGACTGTTTAACCCGATAGCACACCACAGTGTGGGTAGGATATGTTGCTTTTCTTCTCTCTGTCTCTCTCTCTTTTTTTATTCCTTTTTTCCTTTCAACTAAAAAAAAGTGTTAGCCAGTCAATGATTTTGGCCTAAACCACAAGATTCTGAGTGATAATGTTGTGGGTAATTTTAAACTTTCAGTATCCTGTCAATCAATCATTTTATCCATGTTCATGGAGGTTATTATATCATTCTAAAATTATGATGATGACGATGGTGATGATGATCATCATTGTGAATTAAAACAAGGACAGTGGTTTCACCTTTGCAGCGATAGCAGCATCCATTTTTCGGAGGACTTTTTACATGCTCCCCCACTAATACGAGCATTTGGCTAAATGTCCCCAACATAACAGCAAATGATCAGTCAAAATATCCGAACAACTGCAGTTATTTGAGCATCAGATATTGGTCACATAATGCACAAAGTGGCAATGTATTGATGCATGTTGAATAGAACAATTACATTTTTGTAGTTCGTGCAGTTTTCTATTTTCTAATTGTTTTTTTGTCTGAAATGAACTGAAAAGGACATTTTTGCTGATCCGTGTATCTATATTGCTCGCTATTCTACTTTTTAACTATCAGAAGAATATTTAAAGTATGTCAAAAAGATTGAGACACGGCCACAGAGACTTTTCGGCCATGCCAAAGAAGGTCTGTTAATTCCAAAATGGTTGCTTGTTCTTGTACTATTTCACATAAGGGGGCGACTTTGCCGAGGCCATGTGACAACGTGGGACTCCACGCTTTTAAATGCATTCAGCAAGAAAATGTGCTAAGATAAGGAAGGCCAAGTAGAAGCTTGTAGAAAGGTCACAGCTACGTAAAGGCCCAACTCAAGTCACCTGTCTAATTATGTGTGCCAAAGAGGCCTAATTTAACAATTACCTAACTAAAACGTGAGCGTTTGGAATTATAGGTGTGTATTAATGCATTTTTGATTTATCATCCTCTGTATCATGCATGGGCAGATCACAGACATACAGTTGTTTCAAAGACTGATGTATAAAACGGAATAAGCAAGGACCAAAGTGGGTTTTCGTCCGTCCCTTTAATCGTGCCTGGGACTGGGATGGAAGCGCTTTAAAAGGAGGAGGATGGATTACCGTATTTTCCGGACTATAAATCGCTCCTGAGTATAAGTCGCACCAGCCATAAAATGCATAGTAAAGAAGAAAAAAACATACATGAGTCGCACTGGAGTATTCTGGTGGGAAATTTATGTGATAAAATCCAATCCCAAGAACAGACCTGTCATCTTGAAAGGCAAATAAAAATAAAAATAGGGAACAACAGGCTGAATAAGTATGTTACAAGCTAACATTACATGACGCATAAACAACGAACGCGGCTGGTGTGTTTACGTAACATATTAAGACTTATTCAGATAACTATTGCATAAAGAACATGCTAATAAGTTTACCAAACCGTCAGTGTCTCTCCAAATCACTAAATCCAATGAAATCTTCATCCTCGGTGTCTGTTTGAAACAAGTCTGCCAACTCTGGAGGTAGAAGATGTGGCTCTTCCTATTCTACATCGCTTACGTCACTCATTGTCCACTTATCAACACAGGCCTAGAGTGTCCTCTTGCGGTTTAGTGTGAAAATAACATGTGAAATGATATAATAATGTGTTAATAATTTCACACACAAGTCGCACCAGAGTATAAGTCGCACCCCGGCCAAACTATGAAAAAAACTGCGACTTATAATCCGAAAAATACGGTATATGAGTAAGGACAGAGGGACAATGACGGAAGGGTACCCAGGTCAGTGATGGAGGACGGAGGACGCACCGGCAAAATAGGGTAAAGTGCCCATCGCTGAAAATACACGGATGTAAAAACAGTTTTACAAAATCAACACATCATTATACCATCAGAAAAACATTAGAAGGCATAAACTCATGATCACATTCAATACAATTTATCGCTAGATTTGACATATGCAACCTATACGGTGCTTGGCAGGAAATGAGTTGCTCGCCACAGCTCGTCTTCAAGCTGTGGCGTCTCATCTGGTGTCTTGTGCAACTTTGCAGAAGACAGTGGTGTTTTATTTTGTTTTTTTCGGGGGGTTTTTTGTTTTTGGTTTTTTTTTCGGGTGGCTAGTAAAATATTTTCATGTCTAGACGTTGCACCAAAATAGACACACTGAATGAATTTAGCTGTGTTGTCAGCTACATCCTGCCCACAGGATCATTGTACTTTCTCATGAGTGAAACAAGGCCTCTTCCGTCCTGTGACTTCACAGTTCAATTGACCTGTCAGCCAGACTGGGAATGTTGATATCGCAATGAGGATGGCTGCGATAACGCTCCAGTCTGATTTACATTTAGATACTTACAGGGTACACTCGACTCGTACTCGAATGTAAATGTCACACTAGCAGTTCGAACTGAAGCAAATAAAGGGAGGCAAAGAAAAATACTGTATACCATAATATTGCAAGGTCCACGCTTCAAAGAAATGGGCTATTTTAAATAAGCGTGTAAATACTAATATTTTTTTCAACTGAGTCCTTCATTTCAAAACTTAAATTAGTACCATCTAAAAAATATTGTGCCACGTGCACACACAGGTTATAAGAAAATATTTGACAATTGAGACGATGAAACCCTGTGATGCCAAACTTGGTGGTTTTTACTTGGCTCCAGTGCCTGCTAGGAAGGGTATATGATTGTCAGATATTCACTTCCTGTGAGTTTTTTTTTTACATTACCGGTAACATTATTTGTGTTGTCAGTGTTTCACCTCAATTAAAAAAAAAAATCTAAAATTGCTTTAGTGATCATATGGCCTCCGCTCTTATGTGTGCGTAATGTCTGCCTTTCATTCAACTGAGGCGGTTGCATGAAAAGCTTTCAGACACCCACGCTGTGCCAGTGATGACATCATCATTTGTTCTCCTCCAATGGCAGATTGTTAAGGAGGGTGACATGACGAAATCACCTCTGCTTGCTAACGTGTCAACGCCCTTTTAATGTGTATGGTGTGAGAGTGCGTGTGCCATAAGTTGTTTCATATCGTGAGTGTTTATGGGCCAGTGTTCTGTGCTAGATAGCTCTGCATTTTCCCTAAAGTCATTTTCCTCTGTAGTGAAGTCAAATGGCCTACAGAACCGAAGCCATATTCTCTGAGGTGGAATGTCAAATGAAAGACCACGCTAGCCTGTTTAATGTCAGATTTCATGATTTTTACATTCACAAGAAAAATAAATATCTGTCCTTTCGATGGCACCTTTCGTCATGAAATCTTATATTGTTATTATCCCAGGGCCACATGTCGCCTTAATCTACAGTTGGCACTGATGTTGATTACTTTACTTTATGCCCAGTCAGTTTTAAACCTACTTTGGCCAAATTAGCCCACAAGCCCAATTTCCATTTCAGCACGGAATGAAGATAAAGATGAGGGTCTTTGTGTTTGTGACAGATGGAATGTAACCAGGTATTAACTGGGCTTCAAATGGCCTAACGCGGCTCAATAATGACGATCTATGATTGCAGTTTGTTTGAGACTAGCATTACAAAACACAGTTATGTACGCGCTTGAATCATCGCCCAGTATAGACTTGTCTCCGTGGCTCATGAACGGAAAGCCACGACAGGCATCACACCTACGACTTCTCCCTGCGCAATCAGGGTTTGTCTCTGCGGTGTCTACGGTGGTTAACATTCAAGTTCAATCTCCTCCTCCCTATGTTCATTTATTTAGTGGTGGGAGCGACACGGCGGTGGGAGTGATGTAGGCAAAAGAAAGGATGGGGCACGAGGAGAGTTTTTCCCAGCCTTTTCTTCCATCGCATCTCTCCTTTGCATTTCGGCTGAATTCTCCTGTCCTCACTCTGCAGTCTCAAACAGAAGAGGGCTTCAAGGAGAGGCTGCACCAAGTCAGACAGAGCTGAAAGAAGCACATTGTGAGGTCACATTCTTTGCAAATGCAAGCAGGAGCCAAGTCAGTAGCTGGCGGAATTACCCCCATGAATCATGCCCATTGTGATGTCGACCCTGGATGAGAACATGGAAAGGAATTAGGTATGGCAGAGTCTTATCAGTTTCCCAGTCGGACCCCAGCGTCCACTGGGCGTGAGCAGCCCGGACCTTCAGCAGCCTTGTGGCCTGTGTCGAGTCGGAACGTGGAAATCCTCCTTTGTCACATGTTGTTACTTAAGGGTGCAATGCAGCCAAGTTACTGCGCACTTTTCCATCCACGCCCGTCCTCCTGTCTGTGCATTTCCTTCCCTCCCATTTATCCGAGATCTTTGTGGTAGGTCTGGGAGTTCAAACAATATTAGGTTGCACCTCTTAAAACATTTCAGACAGTGTGGTGAAAATTAACAAATGGAAACATAGGCAAACGCAGCATTTTGCTTATGGCTCACTCAAGCTGTTTGAAATGAATGAACAGACATTTATGGTGTTGTAACTGTAGGAGTTTATTTTTCAGGTAAATCATGTTGTTCATGTAAAATAGCTCTTTGAAGATTGAGAATATTTGCACAGCACAGAAGGCACTGATGCGTGAACTCTAGTTTTTATTTGAAGCTATAGGGTCATCCGTACCCACTGTTGGGCTCGTCCCGTTAGGATCACTGTGTAACTGGACTCTATCAGAGTGACTCCGGCAATTGGCGGGCTCGGATCAGTCACAGTGCACATAAAGACAATCACCTATTACACTCTCATTCACACCTATGAGGAATTTAGAGTTTCAAATTAACTTTAGAAGCATGTTTTGGTAATGTGAGCGTAAACCTGAGTGCCTAGAGGAAATAAGGAGAATTTGCAAAACAAACTCCACACAGACAGAGATTAGTACATGGATCTCATGACTCTGAGGCAGATGGGCTGACCGTGATAGCAAAGTGTGTACACTCTAAGAAAAAAGAACAGCTGCTTTCTTTACTGAACAGAGTCTTACTTAAGGTAAAATGTTTTCAGTAGACTGAGAAAAAGCAAAATTGTACCTCCGGGTGTACAATTTCTTATTACTACAGGAAGGAAGAAACCTAAATAATAAAAACTCCTGAATGATTGCTAATGATCAAGGGAAATAAGTACCGGTAACGGGTTTCCCACTCTTCCACTTCCTTTTTATTTATG
This sequence comes from Hippocampus comes, assembly GCF_001891065.2. Classification (NCBI taxonomy): domain Eukaryota; kingdom Metazoa; phylum Chordata; class Actinopteri; order Syngnathiformes; family Syngnathidae; genus Hippocampus; species Hippocampus comes. Next base: position 3,323,531 of record NW_017805277.1, read on the forward strand.
GACCTTTTAAGGACTTTTGAGGGCAAATTTCACCATTTTTAAGGACTTTTTCTCCATTCAGCAGTGTATTTAATGAATTTAATGAACAGAAAGCCACATATCACTGAGCTGGTGTTCAAATCTTTGCCGCCAAAGGAAGGGCACATCTTTATTTTTAGGGGCAATCAGCTAACCCTTTATCTCACATACTGTCTGTGAAATTGGCCCGAAATGACCCAAAGTGATCACGTGATCATCATCGGAACTGATCGGAGACGGCGGGAAAAGCAGAGCGGGAACCAGGAAGGCATGTAGCCCGACAGCGGGGTTTGAGGGGAAGGGCGCCAGGCGCATTTTACGACAAAACTATTAATTGGAAGGGTGGGGAAAATGACATACACAAATGAAATGAACACCACAGGTTAATTTTTAAGGATTTTTATTGATTTTAGAAGCTTTCCCTCCAAATTAAGGACAATTAAGAACATAATTTTACAACTTCTTTTTTTATGGATTCTTATGAACTTTAAGGATCCGTGGGAACCCTGGACTATAGCATTGAAGTTTCGGGCATTTCTGTGTGACTATCAGACATTCATTTCTTGGTTTAAGAACTCTGTTCTCGGACAGAAGGATGACTATTAAAGCATAAAGTTGACACAATGAGACAGGAAAGACAACTGTGTGGGAAGTGGCAAGTCAGCACGTTCTACTTCACAGTGAGATCAAAAACTATGTGAATGCAGTAATATTACTGCATTCACGTTTGACGTTTACATCAATTCCACTAAGAACAGGACAGGGTGTGTGGACAAGAGTCATCCACCCTCCTTTCTGCCCCTCCTCCCAGACTCTGCGTCTGGGAAGGGCAGCCTGGGTGCGGCTGGCATAGAGCTGCGAGGGCCCTCATAAGGGCATGACACAAGAACTCACTGCATACATCCGGGGAGTGAAGGCTTTGTCATAACACAGCTCTCCACAAAACAAAATAAACAGGAGAGAGGAAGAAAGACAAGGGTGGAGAGTGATAAGACCGGGGAGGAAGTCATGGAGAGAATAGTGGTTGATGAAGAATGGTGCGGAAGTCGGAACACGAATCATAACGAAAAGCTCGCCCAAGTTGATAACTATTGAGGAAGCACCAAGTCCATTAGGTTAAATGACAACCAGGTGCTGTTGTGGCTGTGGAGGCTTTTTTTCGCTGAGGTGTAAACGACCGACTCCTTTTCATGCTCAAACACGGGAGGCTGGGAAGCAAGCCAGACAAGCGCCATGTCTCCTTGGGCTATTCCTCTCTCATTTTCGCCTCTATCACCTGAGTTCCATGATCAGGGGGTCACATGATCCTCTTTAGAGCAGGGTTATAATAGTTTTGGATATTTCATTAGCGTTAGTTTTGAGCTTGCGATTGGCTGGCAACCAGTTCAGGGTGTCCTCCGCCTACTGCCGGAAGACAGCTGAGATAGGCTCCAGCATGCCCCGCGACCCTTGTGAGGATGAAACGGATCGGAAAATGGATGGATGGATGAATAGTTTTTAGTGCTTTTTGAGTTTTGCTCTTTTATTGATTAATTTATTAATTTTGTTAGTTTTTGTCAGATTTCAGGGCAGGTTTTTATTCACTTTAAAGAAGATATTGCTGAAATCACTCATTTTAGCTTGGTTTTCATTAGTTTTAGTATAATTTTGGGGGGGGGTTGCATTTCTTGTGTGCAAGATTTAAAAAAAAAAACCTCAATGGAAGTATTGTGCAGCAAAAAGTCAACGTAAAATATTTTAAAAACATTTTAAACACAACCATCCACAAATCAAATGCACGTACTCAGTCCGCAGACTTCGAAGTGCATTCAGTGCGGTGCATAATCGTGCTTCTCAAGAAAGATGTATTGTGGTTAATGTCCTCAGTAAAGCTCAGATCTGGTCTAGCAACTGTTCAACTGCTTTGCAGCAAACAGCCCTGCAGTATTTAAATACATTTAAAATTAACCATATTGATATAATTGACAAAGAGGGAAATGAAGGACACTTTTGCAATAATTATATTGGTCTAAAGTAAATTTTATCTTTGTTTGATCATCATTTTTTTCCAGCACATGAAGTTTTTAAGATCTTTTCTTTTTTTCTGCTTTTAAGTTTGACCTATGAAAGCTTGCGCAATGTGGGTTGTCCCGTGTTTTGTAATTTGAAGCTATGAGGTTTCAGAAAAGAATTCCACCTATTGCTGAACCTAACCCTTAAATCATAAAAACAGAAAAAAATATATTTTAATATATCACGTATTACAGTATTGCTAGTAGTAGCAGTAGTAGTAGTAGTAGTACTAGTAGTAGTAGTAGAATGAAAACCTGATGTGCTAGAGAAGAACCAAAGCAGATTTGGAATCAGAAAAAAAAAAATTGTTGACCAATATTATAGTTAGTTTTAATTAGTTTTGTAAATTTAAAACATAGTTTAATTTGTGATAATTTTTTAATATACTCTTTGTTTTTTTTTTTCCAATTTTAGTTTTCGCTATTTTGTTGGTTTTTCGTGAACTATAATATCCTTACATTGCAGACATGCTGGACTCGTCCTCCCATTCTAGGTTATGTTGACATTGTAGCTGCAGAATGGTCGATGCAAACAGTGATGTTTGTTCTTTGAGAGGCTCTCATTACTCCATATGAGAAAATGCAACATAAGATGACTGCTCTCTGGCTTTAGTCGCGAGGGGGCTATTGTTAGTCCATTATATATAAGTCCGTGCGCGACACGCAAAACCGTATTTAATTCCGTAAACTCTGTGCCGCATGACATTGTCTTTTGTCTGTTTTATGGGTCATATCATGGATGCATTTTGTTCACATTAGAGGTCTATTATTTGTTTTTGTAATATGAACGAGTGCGTAAAGATTTTTAACAAAAAATCGGAATTGGGCATCACTTCCCGCAATGTGAACGTAGCCTAAAACACTGTCCCACTCTCATATTTGTGCCTGTGTGTGTGTGTGTGTGTGCGCGTGTGTGTGTGTGTGTGTGTGTGTGTGTGTGTGTGTGTGTGTGTGTGTGTGTGTGTGTGTGTTCTATGTGGGTGTCTACTCTCCCAGGGTGAGACTTTCCAGTATTAACCGTTCCTCTGTTAACTGTTAACCTTCCCACAACAAAGCCAAGAAAGAGGATGGGTCCCTAGAAGATGCTCTCTTCCTTGTGAGTTTAATGTGGAGGAGGGAGAAGGAATGTTTAGCAGAAAAAATAAAGTGTAGGAGGGTTTCAAAGGAGTGACAGAGGATTTATCTGACAAACCACAAAGTAGCAAAATAGGGAGAGTCAGTAGACGTGTTGTTAGTGAGGAAAGCTTTGTATATTAGCCCCTTGTTACCGATCTTTAACTCCACATGAGAAGCATGTCATGACAGCTGGTTGCTGTCTCTCAGTAATGACCACTAGACTACAAATTAGCCGGTAGTCAAGACCAACCCCTTTAGTTATTGGTTCTGGACTCATCATACACCATCAGACTACAAGCCAATAAGGTCAAAAGCTGCCTTGAAATATTTATATATATATTTTTTTTTTATGAGCACCGCAGTCCAGCTAACTAGCTGTGAGTGATCGAGATCATGGCTTCCCAAACTTTTTGAGTCCACAGCACCCTTCCCAAGGACCCCTCATAATCGTTATGCAGGTTAACACAGATACCATGTGTAGTCCAAAATGCCATGGCATTTACATTTATGTGTATACCCATGTATACACAAATGTAGATATTTTCAAGCTATATGTACAGAACCTGTTAAAGGCACAACCAGATAAAAATTAATTCAACTCACTGTTTTCTGTGTGTGGAAGTGCCCGTACAATAAAATTGAGGGATGCATCTTTCATGCTTGTTGCACGCTCTATTTGTGTGTGTGTGTGTGTGTGTGTGTGTGTGTGTGTGTGTGTGTGTGTGTGTGTGTGTGTGCTTGTGCGTGTGTGCGTGTGTGTGAGTCAGTCAGTCGGATTTGAAAGGCGTGTAGTTCAGCCGCAGGTATTTTATATTTTGTGATGCAAACAGCTCATCCGTTGATGGTGTGCACCGTGATCCTCGAAAGCAACGACCATACATGATAGCTGTTTCCATGAGTTCATCATTCAGAGGTCATTTTCTACATATTTAAAGTATGTACCTGTAGGTGAAGCTTTGAATAACTCGCCTGCCGTGTTCTTATCTGAATTGATATTATGTGAATTGAGTGCTGATGCATTTCTTGGATTTTGTTGCTACTTTGAGCCGGGATTTCAGGGATGTGGATGTTCACCTTCTTTCCTCAGAGCTCATTCTTTTTGCAAAGTATTCCACTTGAAAACAGAATTTATTCACCAATGAAAATGTGTCATAACACAGCATGAGTGCAAAGCTAATTAGTTTAGAATGACTTTGTTACTTGAGTACTCAGTGTTTGATGTAGCAACACTGGGTAGACCACGGCTTTCAAAAATCTCCTGGGCCGGTGCAACGATTAATCGATTAATCCACAACTAAGCGCTTATCCAATTAATTGGTAATTGTGTTTTTATTATAAATGAATTGTTTAGATGTCCTCCATGAAAGCAGGACTGTCTTCGTGTTAAATGAAAATAAAATAATTGCTTATACATTCGCAAACAATGATCAACATTTTTGACGACTTTCTGACATGTTAAGGACCAAACTAGGAACCGAACCAGAATTCATTTAATTTGGTGCACTGCCAGTTTGAGACAGGAGTCCTATTTTGTGTAAAGAGATAACAGTGCACTTTCACTTTGTCCCGTAAATTGACTTTAACTCTTTCACTTCTTTACAGAAGAAAACAAATCAAAGAATCCTATTTCATATTCCCTCTTTATTTTGAACTCAACCCAAAACCATGGTACTTAGTGCAGGATTGATGACTGTGTACTCAGGGGAACCCACATAGTGAGGAGGTGCTTTATCTGTCCACCCTTTGTTGCCCTCATGGCTTGTGTATCACTTTGTGCAAGTCAAAACAAGAATTTCAGTCCAGTAATGATCCCTAAAAGCCTCCTTTCCTCCTCCCTGTTGAATATTTGTACTCTGAGCTGCAGCTTTGTGTTCCCTATTTGCTCTTTTGCGCTCCTGGTTTCGCTTCACCTTTGGCTTGCCCTCGACTTGAAATACAAGTTGCCGTGAACTGGTTCTCATGTCGTCCTGCGTCAACTCCCAGCGAGGATGTATGTAAAACATCCACTCAAGCAGCCACACAAACCGTGACACGAAGCTGCATTGGGGACAAACCAGGCAGAAAAGCCACTCATCTTTACGATGACCATTCGATGCGGTATGCTGACATGATACGGGACTGCGTGGTAGTGACGCGCCTTCATCTAAAAGCATCTTGAGGATTTCAGCCATAAAACACACTGACAAGGGAACAAAGCCAAAACTCTGATCCTAAAGTTCTGTAATGACTGGTTGTGTGTCACCCATAGAGACCGATCGCATTTATGTTTGCAGTATTTAGGTCTGTGATCTTTGTGCTCTATACAGGCTGAGTACAATGTCCCACATTGTGGAAAGGGAAGAGCTGCTGGAATCTCTCCAGCTTCATTATCAGTACCATGCAGGCGTTCCAAGGAGGGTGTATCCAGATTTATGTGCACAGTGACTGAAGCGTAGCATGGGTGGAGAAAATACAGGTGAAAGTAAATGAATGCGTGCGTGGCTGTGTGCGTGACACTATATGAGTTTGTACATGCCACTGATTAAACATTGCATGTTTGTATTTTTAAAGGTATCCATGATGAAGACATTTGAACAAAAATATAATTAATGGCTGTGGTGACAAAAAGCAGTTTTAAAAAAAAGGCTTTGGCGCTGTCTTCCAAAACAAAGTTCAGAGATCAGAGTTTTAGAAAGAATGAAAAACAGGTTTGCAAAATTTAAAATGAGTCTTTTTCAATGGGTGCTTGAGTCGCTTGAAAACATGCAGCTTTTGGTTTGAAAGTATATTGGACATAATGTACAGCACTGATGTCAAACTCAGAGAAATCATTTTTATGTGGCAAATCATGACCGTTGACTTCATGGGTCTTGCAAATTATCTTCACTTTAAAACACTGATATCTGAGAAACAGCGAGATTTTTGTCTTACCATTACCCCCTTTAAATAAACTGAAACACAGTTGAGGAAAACAATTGACTGGATTCTGATATCAAAACTAGTTATCCATCAATTTGCTTTGTAAAAGTGATCACATCAGGAGATCATACATTTATATGGGGTCACAGACGTAACGGCTGTCCGAGGGAAACCGGAGCTATAAGGTGGCCCGTGACAAAAATAAGTGTGATACCCCTGATGTACAGTATACGCAAAGTCTGAGTTGGATTCATGTTAGTCTAATGTGTGTTTACAAAAACAATACTCAGTTTCGATTGACTCACTGCAAAATAAAGATTTGAGAGTGGTAAATATGATCCATGAAAATCATGTAAAATTTACCTGATTATTTTAGATTTTAAAGGAATTAGGTGTATTCAAATTAAGGGTAACAAATACTCTATTTTATAGCAAGTATTACATAGAAAAATGTAATAAATTTACCACTTAAAAAAAACAACTTTTAGAATCTACTCAATAAATGTACACTGTAAAAACCAACCTATAGTATCTACCCAATAAATGTAGGGTAACAATTTGTAGCTGCTTTATTTGGGTAAATAGATCATACTATTCAGTAAAGAGCACCTTCATTAAAAACTTTGCTTGCATGGATGGAGTAAAATTTAACTCACATTCCGGTTACATTCAAATATGTATTGCAATATAATCATGCAACGCATCAGCCTATCGGCAACGCAGGGGTCGGTCGGTTGAGTGGTTGACTCCCAACTCGAAAGTTGTGGCCATGCCTTAGTGTCCTTCAGCAAGATACTGATCCCTCGCTTTTCTCCTGATGCTGTGTCATCCGTCGGTGAATGAGAAGACTGTTCAAGAGCTTTCAAAACCTTCAAGCTTGAAAGGGTTATGCGCAATAGTAATTCTCTCTTGAACGTAAGGGACTGTAATCAAATTTCTAATGCGTTGATGCAAACAAAATTTCCATTGCAGTATTTTTTTTTCCGTCAGTACATTTCATACACCTTTAACCCTCAAATTATGCTAAAAAAAAATCACATTGATTATGTTGCGGGTCATTTTGACCCGTACTGTAAAAAGCCACACAAAACGGTCAAAAAACAGGTTACACCAGTAACAACTTTGCTTGAGATGATGTAAACATTCATAAAAGAGACAGACAACAGATTTTTAATCCCAACAGTATATTTAATAATCAGTCAAATGAAAATGAATTTAACCCTTTCAGGGACAGTGGTTATTGAGGTGGACACTGTATCATGTTATCAGGTTACAGGGTGCATGAAAGGGTTAATTAAGGATTAGTTTGAATAAAAAGCCCTTTTTCTGTCTCATACTGTCTCGTGTACTACCTCTGCTGATGCAATAGGTCTCATTTTAGGGTTAGGCTTCTTGCTTGATTGCGTACACTGCTGGCTTTCCGTGCCCTTTTCCTGCCCGGTCCTGCCGCAGTACAGTGGACTTGTATTAACCAACCGAATTATATTTCATTACGACTAATTTCCACAGTTAAACATCCATTTTCCATGGCAATGGACGACAGAGAAAGCCCCATTTGTTAGATACTCAGTGGTTTGTCTGCCTGCGTTTGAGCTCATGTTTGGTGGATTTGATGAGCGAACAGCAAATGTTACTGTGTTCTGGATCAAGTCCATGTTCTGACCCAATTCTCCAGGCTACAGTTCATTCAGACATGTTAAAAAACATCATGCTGTAACTGATGTGGCAAAACCACTGGAGACCAAAATGAATTAAAAAAAAAAAAAAAAGCTCAGAAAGTATGTGTTATTTTTGCATTCTGGGTGCATTCCTTTGACTTTCCAAAAAAGCTGTATTCCCCCAGCTCGGAGCACATGACTGTGATAGGCACTGGAATGCACCCATGCATGAGTACCACATAACCCATAATCAAAGCCATGTGTTCCACATGATGCACTGTATATGTGGAAGAAAATGCGAGACAACAATTCAAGCTATTCGATTAACACGCCACATCAGTGCCGTGTCTGTGCTCAGCCGTTAGGAATTAAACCACAAGTAATCAACATACAGTATTCTCGGGGGTTGTTTCTATTACAGTCACCGATGCATCATCGAAGCTTAACTAGTCCAAAGGAATACTACATCATTAGCTGGCAGTCTCGTGGAGTTCCGAAACGAAGCGGTTGTATGTTGTCGCTTTGATCTTGGCACAACACCTGCACCGAAATCTCAGAGAAATCCTTTAAAAGTCATGTTTGTTTGGTTGCCACAGAGACTTGGGCTCTCATCATCCTGCTATCTAGTCTTTGATATTGTTTTGGAAGAGTTCACGCTGACGCTCCTTAGCATGAGAAAATACCAAAAGACATATAAGCGCACTCCATCGGAGTCATTAAATGATTCAACCAAGAACATGGGCACTGAGTCATTTCGAGTAGACGTTTTCCACGTCTGCGACTTAGGAGGCACCTGTGTTCCATCAGGATGCCATTAGAGTCTAAAATGATCACGTTCAGGATCCTACTCAAACATCCTGCTTCAACCCTGCGTGTGTGTGTGTGTGTGTGTGTGTGTGTTTTACAGGGCTGTGTTTTGTTTTAATCAGTTTGCCTGTAATCATGATGGGATGAGAGATGCGGGTAAAGCAACTTCCTGTTTCCCATTCTCCGTCTTGACCTCCCTTCCCCCCCTCCATGGGCTGAGTCATAGCTGGGTAGTGGCCGCCGTGCATGTGTGAAGATGAGGGGAAGTGAGCTCACTGGTGGGCCCTCTTGGGACCAAATCACCGTCTGTTAATTAACCACGGCGTGGCTTCTTCCCAGGAGCACTCAGCACGTAGTCTGCAAGATACGGCAAGAATAAAAAAATAAAATAAAAAATTGTTCACTGCAATTGTATAGCACTGTCACTCTGGCGCTTTAAAAGTTTGACATACAGACAACAATGTTCTCAAAATTATTATTGTTTACAGGAGTCTGGGGAAAAGATGGAAATGCTGTATTCGGCTTGCTGTGATCGGCAGTAGTTGGTGATTTCATGTCACGAAGACCGCCAATGATTATGCGGCCCCCTGCGCAAAGACGTGCCATTCTATTTTCTTGCAAGCGATGCCCAGCCTACAGAGAATGGCTACTATGTCAAAGACAAAAGCTAAGCAGAGCTGCAACGGTCATGTGTTCTCAGATTAGTGTTATCGAACAGCATTATCAATGTTAGCTTCTGATACCGGCACATAAACACACAATATAACTTTATTTTTTCTGGATGCAAAGGCCATAAAAGTTCCTACCTTGAATTTAAGTCCATCCATATCCTTGTCTAACGTGTTTGAATTATAACGTGGCTCTGATGACTCTTACTGCCATTTCTTGTGCAATGTGTTCCATGCGGATAGGTAGAGCCAAACGACATTTCCCTGGAGTCTGGTTGAATCATCTCCAAGATGCTTTCCTTTGGAAAAAGAAAGGAAGTGATGATCACGATTTGTAACGATCTGCTTTGATTTGTGGAAATGGAGACCACCAGCTTGCTTTGGCTCAGTGTAACGTTTAACTGGCAAAGCCATCCTCTCTGAGGCTCAACGCAAAATGCAAAAGCAGCCAAGCCCACCCACACCTGACAATCTTGTGCTATGTCCAATAAAAAGGCACACGTAAGGGGAATGCGGATTGTAAGAGTCAGGACCTACCACCATTATCTTGAGTGTGAGAGTTACTGAGCAATCAAAGGCGTTCAGCTTTACAAGAGAGGCTAAATCCTGATGAAAAGATTGCATGCGGTCGACGAATTCCATCATGTAAATGTCAGCAAAGGTGGTCAAGAGAATTGAATCGTCTCTGGGGTGGGTCAATGACCACATGTACAGCAAGAATAACAAAAATCTTCGATTCTCGCCTAAGGGATGAACATGTGTTTGCTGTTACAGGGGAGGATCACTTTGCTCCTGTGTTCCTCGCTGCTGTTCTTCTTGATCTCTAAATGACCTGACATGTAGAAGCAGAAAGCGATAACATACTCATAAGTGCAATAGCAACCTTTTAAATCAAATCTGCTCTTTCTAGTCACACTTCTAGGAGTGGTAGGATCTTAAATCATCATGCTAATTCATAATTGTCTCCTGGTAGGGCAGTTTGTGGTTGGTCACTGTCACGTTGCGAGCAAAGCGGAAAGGAACCCGCTTCATTCGCAACCAAAATTAATCTAAAGGATTCCCGAAACAGCAGACAACAACAAAGAACTCCGTATGAAAATAAGATTTATTAACAAAACCCGCACCGCAAAAACCAGACAACAGAAAACGCTGGCAAAAAACGAGTACCAGGAAAACACGTAAAAACCGAATAACAAAAAACGCTCGCACTAAGGCAAGGGGGAAAAAACAAACTTGTCGCAATATAATACACACCGAGAATACAACACCAATTCTAACTCGCGCACAAAGACGAAATGCGAAAAGGCAAAGTACCGACACAATGGGCAAAGCAGTGGCACGGCAAGCAATTCTCCGGCAAGTGAGAGTACGAAAGACAGCCCTAATAAAGCCAGTGCCTAATAACAAATAGGTAGCAGGTGTGCATCCGGCCAGAAAGCACCGTCTGCCACCTGCTGTCGAAAACGGGACATGACAGTCACACTTCTGAAGCAAAATATGATGGTGGGAATCCCCAGTATTAGGAACAAACATAAAATCACAAATTTTATGTTTGTTGTTTTGATGCTTTTCCATCTCAAACAAGGAAATTTAAAAATGTCTTTTGACCAGTTTTGGCATCAACATATTGTAAAATATTTGCATTCCATGTGGGGAGCTGGTCATATTTTTGGCCTGTTGAAGGCACTATTCTCCTTTATCTGAACAAGAACAATTTTCATTTTCTACAAGATTTGAAACAGCAATACAAGTTCATGTTCGGCACTCTTGCATGATGCTTGCCTTGTCAAGATTTCGACTTGTGTGTTATTGCTCTTATATCATGAACCATATTGAACTGGACTCCAAGATCACATTTGTGCGTATTTGAATCAGCACATTTGTTCTCGATCAATTGCTTTTTTTTTTTTTTTTTTTGCAATGCTAATCAATGAACGCTTCACGTAAACAACATACTGTTGTTATTTCAATAATCACACAATGAAAATTCCTCTACAAAGCATCTAGAATTCCCTCTTGGCTGTCATCGTCTTGAGAGAGCTATGTGACAACCTCTGACGGGAAGCACATTAAAGCTTTGCATCGCGGCATGTGTGAGCTGTTAAAGCTGTTGGCATGGCACCATGTTGATGTAATATGGCAGCCATTATCTAGCCCACAGCCCCCACCGAGGGAGGAATACCCTCAAATGTCATGTCTGATCAGCTTTGTTGAAAACCACACTGTCTACAAAAGCCAATTTGTCACATTTGCAAGCATGTAGCGCCGCATTGACTCCACAAAACATTAATTGCTGCTTTTTATTGGACCATAGTAAGACAGGAATGAATTGAATTGTTCTACAACGCGTATAATCCTGACGATACAAAAACTTTCACTTTTGGCATACAGAGATATTTGCCAAGACAAAAACATACATTACAATTTGTCTTGACACTAGTGCAGAAACAGCACACAAGGGCAGTGTACAGAGTGTAACCGGTCTGATTCTGCAGCAAGATCCCAAATCTACTTCGTAAAAAATGTATGATGTAGATACGGTGCTATAAAATGTCATCGCACAGATACTGTGTGCAATCTTTCTTTGTAAGTCACATTGATTTTTGGAGTACAGATGGCTGCCTTCCACGTGTGCAGCTGTCAAAACCCTGGCAACCACAAACATGTGCTCCTTTTTCTTTAAAACTACATGACTAGGTTTTTACAGGTTTCTCGCAGGAGAAAACCTTTTTTATGGTCATGTAACAAGTATTATAGTGTGGCTTTGGTGATTTTAAATCTTGCTCTATTGTGAGTCTAAACATAGCACAAGTGTCGTGGCGGCGACAAAACTTGTGCGATGTCCGGTGTTTAGCTATTTATAATTGTTCTAAATAAAATGAATTGATTTACAATTTTGGAAAGGAAGGCAATTTGGTAAATACGTTATGATACTATAAAGTGCACTGTCTGGTCAACTAATGGTCCTTGCTACTCCACTTTGTATGCTGGCTTCCAATTACTGCAAGAAAACGGAAGGCTCGCATCTGTGTCTGCATCCTGTAAATTTGGGAAAACACGACTAGTACCTACGGCCAGCGATGGAAGCGCTCTCAAGCACCTCCGGAACATACCTTTCTGTTGTGATGGGGCAAGAGATTAAAGTTCTGAAGCCGCAAAAACACAAATGTGGTGCACTTATGAATTAATGCAAATTGCAACCATATGAGGCCGATGGCGGACAGATAAAGAAAGAGAAAATAGATGATGACTGCGTGGTCTACTGTAATTGGAAGCAGTGGCCTTGTTGGAAAGACCTCACTGAATTGATTCGATTGGTTTTGTCTGCAATGTAACAAATATTTTTTGAAGATGAATTTGGCATACACATTTCTTGTATTATATCACATTTCTTTTATGATGTGTACATCAACAGTGCTGACTTTTTCGGCGTGGGCTTGTTTTGAAGCAAGTCTATTTTTAGTAATATGTTTTAAATGAAATCCATTTCTAATCATTACAGTATGGATTGTTTTGGAGCCAGAAGGGTTTTTCGTGCGGCACTTGAGCAGCATGTCAGACATGATTCTGAAGTATGTTGCAACTCAGTTCTGGAAAATAGACCGGTTTATGCAGGAAATAGTGCAGAACTGTTTTTCTGATTTGATGAGGAAAACACTGTCAGTTTGAGGAGCAAAACATGACACCATTAGTCCTGTAACGAGTTGCCTCACAAAGGCAGTGAAAGGGTGAAGGAGAACTTTGCCTTGTTTTGCCTTCCAAATAAAAAAAATAAACCAAACCACTTCTTAGAGCCCGCTCCCATTTGTACATGCAGCTAAGCTTTCGGTCTGCTTTTAATATTGTACCAGAGCAGCTGGCAAGCTACATCACACACCTGGGTAAACACACAGCTCCGGTCCTGTTCACTCTGGCTCTCAATGCGCAATAGCTAAACATTGTCTTTAATCTTTATCCTGTTCTGTCTCACAAGCCTCATGTGAAACTGCAGATCGGTCACATGTTCACTGGCACTGTCCTCTCATACGTAGTGCCATGCATTTTGCATTACCTCAAGAGGGTGACAAGGCGGCATTGCTCGTCTGCACTGGAGTTTGCCCTCAAGCAGAACACTGTTTGTATCAGTTCTGATGAGCTCAGCCTCTGCTTCTTGCCACTGCCTCACTGCTCTGCCCCCCCCCCCCCCCCCTTCCACCATCCCACCCACCCCCCCA
>NW_017805277.1:3337032-3374372 GCF_001891065.2 Hippocampus comes
TCGCGACGGTCGGCGAGGTCGGGCGGCTGGGCTCGGGTCACGTGACTCCATTTTGGGACTTTTTGGGATTCGTCACGGGCTCAAAACGTTTCCATCTTCTCTTTCCTATCCTCCCCCCCCCCCCCCCCCCCCCCCCCCCAATGTACAGTATGCCAACCCATCCAGCAGATTAATACGGGGCTCCCAACCACACACGCATCACATTTTCAACACGCTCAGGCTGCCAAGAGCAGGAAATGGTCTATTCATGTCCCACCTGAAATACATTTACATGCCGTAAGCTGCCCTCACCCACGCCTACATCACTATGGTTCACCAACTTATTCCACATTATTGGAAACGGCTGCTTGAGCGCTGACCTTCCCTCTACTTGTTAGTGACTTAACCCTCGCCTGTAAAACAAAGTGAAGAAAAACACCCTGATTAGAATGGGCTTGTTCAGTATGGAGCACAAGCTTGCCATGTTCATTAGGTCTGAGGGGACGGGACAACCGTTGTTTTTCGCGTTTGATGACTTGAACATATTGAAGAGAGTGTTCTTTGGGCCAGTCATTTGCACGACGCGTGCATGTCCGTGTGTGCACAGATGTGGATTTCACCATACGATAATAATATTTAGCATAGCTTATAGCCATAATAAAGCCTTTCAGTCATTTTTGCCATTATGTCTGAATGGAAGGCTTGGAAAAAGTTGCCGGACTCCATACAGAAGTATAAATATCTGTGTTAAGAAGACTCTTGAAAAAGTAGAAGTACTGATTTGACTCAAATCTACTTAACATACAAAAGTAACAATTTTTACTGTCACTTATATGTAATGCCCTCTTTGATAACTCGGCACAATGAAAAATGAACATTTTTGAACGCCAGATGTTTGTGGTTTTCAGGGTAGCATCTCAACCGCTCAAACAGCCAAGATCTTTACCACAGTTGACTTGTTTCTATTTAGGTCTATTTTATGTGGTGTTATCAGTGGAGGTTTAAAAAAGTTTAACAAGGATTTTTTTAGAGGATAAAGACAAGAGTAGAAAGCGCACTATTTGTTCATTCCTTCCAGCGGGCTAGTTGAAGTGAAGGAATTTGTTAGGGGTGTGCAGGTAAGTTATTTAATTATGCTTGCCGCAGCAGCTTGGCGCAGATACCACCATGTCTCGATGCTTCCCCTAGTAAAGTTTGACAGTGTCCCACCACGCTCTCCCATGCAGGAAGAGGGAAAATGACGCCATAGTTTAGAAAGTTGGAGCAATTATTGGCCTATTTAAGCTGCTAAAGTGCAATTTAAATAAAGGTTTGGACCACAGTCGATGCCCAAAGTTGCAGCGTATAATGTCACTCTGTGTCAGCCCACGAGCCAGTTCGCATCTGTCAGGCTTCAGCAGCACTGCAGCTAATGGATCCACACTTTATCCCAGTGAGTCTCCATGTAAAGCAATCCCCATGGCAACCCACCCACCTTTCTCTCTTCCTTCATATGGCCTTGATGAGATCCAGACTTAGTGTGGAAGCATATTAAAGTGGCCCAACAGTGTCAGCAGGAGAGCTAAATGGAAGGTAGTGAAATCTTTTGAACCTCTGTTACATTACAAAAGATCTAAACACATCCAGCTGAGTCCAAAGTTCAGGCAAGACATAAAAGCCCTTTCCTATGTTACCTTGGAGGATGATAATAGGCGAACAGCACTAAAACTACTTAGACAGTCCACAATCAAAGGCCTTGAGGAAGGACTCCCTGCACCTCTCACCAGCTACTAATGGCCTGTGTGTGTCACACAAAATTGATCTGACAGTCGTTATATCCCCTCTTTTTTTTGCTGCTGGTGATTAAACTCCATTAACTGTGGGTTAATTAGAATACAAAAGACATAGAAGAGCAGTAATTACAGCTTGGTAGGTCACCCTGAAAGCAAAGTGATGGTTGGCTGCTTATATGCATGACTTTGTGAGCGCCAGACTCCGGCGCATACTTGGTTTACAGCAGTCCAACTTACTGCTGACATCGACAATATTTCAGCTTCTGGCCACAGTGGAGAGGAGCGACAATGCGGAGTGAATGTACACTCTTGTGTATGTGCGCCTTCAGCTATGTGTTGGCTGTACAGGCTCCTCTGTGGCATTTTAACCACACACACGATAAATACGAGCTTGCGGCGAGGCCGTGGTGCCCCGGGAATGCTCACATGTGGCCTGGTGGCTCTCACCACCATTGACGAGGGAGTGAGGTGGCTTTTGGTCAGCAGGATTCCTGGTGGCGAGCTACATGACGCCGTGGTTGTCCATGCCAGCGTCTTTTCTGGCGCGAGCCTCTTGCTGAAGTGTGGTATTTGTTTACTCCACACACTCACAAAGCGACCAATCACAAGATTGTTTACAGGCTGACAGATCTCACAAAAGGACAAATATGCACCAAAATAGCAGCATCCGAAACAAACATGGAACGGCATGGCAGACGGCAACATTTCTCAGATAAATTATAACTGTGCGAATGTTTTTGCGTATTTATTTATATAACAATAAAACAGCCTCCGCAAGGCCAAAGTTAACTCAGATAAAACTATCTTGGCCCACAGAGGAGGATTTGAAAATTAAAAGAAGTTTAGGAATTTGAGTCCAATGCCAAATAAAATATGAGATAAGAACAGAGTTCCTTGGACTAGAAGATTATTCATTTAAATCAATGTCTAGTATTACAGGGCTCTCTTTACATGAAATAACTGATGCATACTACTGCTATCTGCACTCTCTTCAGTTTATCTACCCCAAATAACACAACATGAGTCCTCATCAATTTGTTTTGTTACCGGCATAGCCTGGGACAGGTATTTGGTGTGAGTGTGGGGCTCTTGCGCTTGTGATAAAGGTGGAAATGTGTCCTTCCAGGTATGGTGTGCATTTGGTTAGACAGCCAACCTGAAATTATTGTGTATATGCTTGGAGCGAAATTTGTTCATTTCTGCTGCTGAGGAAAACAATAAGTCAAACTTCCTGTTTAAAAGAACACTGCAACATCTCGTTTTCCAGACTTCCACATTGTCCAAGTGACCGGACTGAGAAAATGGTTAGCAGCTAAAGAAGCCAAATAATGCTTTTAGTTTGCGTCCCTATGTGGTTCAGAGTTGACAATATTGGCAAGACTAAAGCTAAAAGAGGACCTAATGTATCCAAGTCAGTCACACTGTTTTCACAGAATAACATACTGTATGTGACACACCTCATAATTGACTTAACTAATCAGGGGCTGTAAATCTAATTCAAACTAATTTTCTGGGTTATTCTCTTTGATGTTTTAGACAATTCTATGCTTTCATGTTTGTGGTTGGGGAAGACAATCTTCAATTGATGCACAAAGCAAGGAAAGGTACGATTGGAAATGAATCAATAAAAATTCCCATAGCCATAGACCTTGTACAAAAGTCTTCCCAAATTATTTAAAGATTATGTAGCTGTGCTTTTACTTCCTGCTGGTGTTATGGCCAAGCATCCAATTGAGTGTCTTCTAGCAGAAAAACACAAACTGTGATTAATGGTGCAATGTTTATGACATCTGTTATTATAATACTGCACCCACGGGCAGATAAAAATCACATAACTAGGGCAAATTATTGATGTGGATCCATTAGTCATAATGGAAGGGCAATTGGGGTTCTCAAAAAGTGCTTGTCCCTTAAATGGCTGTGTTGAATCGGAAATCGTTAAAGACTGGCATGAATTCACACGCCTGGACTGGAATGGGTATGTCTTTGACAGTAATTCATTAAACTAACCAAAAAAAAAAAAAAAAAACAGTCACCAAAGTGATTCAGTTGAGTCACTTATGTTGTGGTTTAGCTTTTAAAATCTCAACCAAATGTCAATAGCTTTACGAATGCGTGCGTGTAAATCATGAGACCATGAAACAGTTTCTATTCCACACATCCGTCACTGGAGACTAATCTGTTGTCTCCCATAACTTGGCGGCTGACAAGGGTCATTCGCCTAAGGCACCATCAGAGACTCTATCCCCTTGGTGGACAGATGTAGTGGCATAAGAGGGTGGTGAGGGGGGTTCCGGATGCCCCCTCTCCGCCGCGCTGACCTCTCCCTCTCTTCCAGAGTATGAGAAAGGGTCTCGAGGTTGAGGGGGTCCTGGGGACTGGACACATTGCAGCATTAATTAGACACTCAGTGACCACTGAGCCTAATGTTTGGCCTCCCCCTCCTTGAGGTTAACTCCTTCCTGACAGGCAGGGAAAGTAATGGGGCCTCTGTGGCTCGTTTGCCCGCAGACCGCTCATAGACTGCTGCTTAATACTTGAGCCCAAATTGATGTACTGTACATTCACACACACACACACACACACACACACACACACACACACACACACACACACACACACACACACACACACACAGGGAGGAGAAGAAGGCGGTGGGTGACAGGCAGGAATACTTTAGCTCATTTTTACGGGTCATTTTATACAAACAAAGGGACTTTTTGGGCGCATTATCTATCATCAAGCGAAATCCTCACTGCGCTTGAGACTAGGATTGACTGAGGAGGCCAGGCAAAAACAAAACGAGCATGTGCCGGCAGGATGTCCCTCTGGGTGGACAGCAGAACAAACAGTCGAGAGAGAGCGAGAGAGGAGAGAAGGAAGCCTACCTCTGTCGGATTCAAGGTGGGCTGCTTGCAGATGTCCTTCAGTGTGTGAAAGATTACTTCCCCTATAGATTGCCAGGTCTGGTTTCCACAGCACTTTTGGCAACAACTATAATCAAAAGTGTCTCTGCCCATTGCTTAAGTAATCGAACTCAGTTGACAGCAGTAAGCGGATAGGAGAAGACTTGGAATATAAAGACTCGTGTTTCGTTTGATTAATTCGTAGCCTACAGGATCTGTGCGGTAGAAAGGCGAGCGCAGCATAAGATCATGACCCTGAATTTCTAAACAATAACCATCTGCAGGAAACCGTGTTGAGCTCTCACTTTTCCTCTCTCGTTTCATCTTGGTTTTGCACCCTTCTCTTTCCTGAGATAATATTATATGGCCCACCTACACATGGTGCACATACACCTGAAACTGCCCTCCTACATAGTCACCCAACCAGCCATGTACTAAAGAATATGTCATGACATGTATGCTGTTGAAAATAGATTACTCCAGCCTGAGGCACATATCACCCAACACCTGTGTTAAAGCTGAGCCTTTCCGAGTTCAATGCCTGAAAGAAATAATATGAGGGGTCCTTCGGTGCCTTTCCTTTGACAACATTCTGTAATTTCACAGTTACCGGTGTGTAATCTTTTCGGCTTCAGAGATTCCATTTCCATTATGGATTTAATAAAGGTAATTGGTGAGAGTTTAGCTCTGCATTTTATTATTATTATAATTGTTGTTGTTATTATTTTAACTCTCAGACTAGACATTTGAAAGGAAAAAAGAGTGGGCTTTAACATCCAAAGACTTTTTTTTTGTTGTGAAAAGTGCATTTAACAAGATTTGTTCCGTTAGTTCACACAGGATGGGCAGTGAAGTAGAATAACTTATGTGCTATTTTTGACCTCTCCGAGTGAGTCTTCAGATTGGGTGAGAGGCAGGTTCTATGCTTCCAATCACATTGAAACATCAGCTCCAGACGCAAAAATGAGTTTAGTACTGAAATACTAAAAACATTATTTGCCACCGCATCATCACCATTGCTCACTAAGCAGTTTCGAGAAGGTACGGGGAAAATAACCTTTTTTGTTAAAAACTTATTGAAAAAAAAATAAATAAATAAAATAAAAAACAAACGTCACTTTCATACATCTGAACCATCTTTGCTACATCATGTCTTAGGTGAGTGTGAAGTGATGCTTTTCAATGAAAAGTAAATACAATATAAAACTGTAAAAAATAATAATAAATTAAAACTCATGTATCTCATTATTCCAGATTGGGGAAGGAGAATGACTTTGTCAAACAGTGAAAAAAAACAACTTGAAAAGTAGTTGTGGAAACGTGACCGTCAGACAGAGTACAACTCCAAAAGGTGGAACAATACAGCGAGTTTGACAAGACTCCATTGTCTGTATTACTGAAAAGAAAAAACATCCTTTCCATCAGGAAAATCCTTCCGTTCAGTTCATTGCTCTTACTTACACTAAGAATGGTAATCTAGTTCCTTAAAACCGCTGCTGGTAACACCCTCTTTGGGGGGGAGTCGCTCCTCATTTCTGGCACATCTAAATCACACCTGTCACCGATGTGTCTTTCCCCTCAAAGGAATTTTATCATCATGAGGTTTGGGAAGATGAATTAAGTTGCAAACCTGTACACGTGCCAATACAGCTGCTTCAACAAGCAACCAGAACTATTTATTGTTTTAATTATTTTTTTTCTTGTAGCTGTCGGATTGCAGTTAAGCAGTTAAGGTACAGCATATTTAATATACCACAAGACTGAATGAACGGCTCATTTCAGACTCTAAGTTGAGGACCAGCGCATTTACTGTAAAGTGCCCGATGAAGTGAAAATAAAAGTGTCTTGTAAACGTGACATACTACTAATATTGTGAACAACCCTGCCAAATTTCAAGGATGAGTAAGTTTCCAAGTGTATAAAATGAGGCTTCAAAATCATGAAAAATTGACGCCACTGTTTCTGACCTCAAATGGAGTGTGCTGAAACAGAGAGCCCTACTCAACTGTAAACTGTCAGCCAAATATGTTTGTGTGTCTATGAACTTTTTTTATACCTAAAGATCTCTATATGATCGAGCTGGAAAAATATTTCCTCTTTAAGCCTGTGGTGGCTGGAATATGTCCCACTGAGCCCAACTGAAAAAAAGGAGCAAAAGCCACTGGCTAGTTTGCGAGGTAACAAGTTCATGGACGCCGAAGAGGAGCAGTGGCATCGCACGTCCGCGCTTGCTGTTGTCTCACTGTGTAGATCCACATAACAGATACACTTCAGGGAAAGTCAACCGTTCATGAAACATGGTGGCACACATCATTTAACCTTTGGCTCACACAACTACAAACATTTGAGCTTGTGTCCTGTTTTTCATATACCCGCAATGCTTTACATTTCAACATATTATGGTAGCCTGAATAACACAACATGCCTAACACGTAGGTATTAAAACTATCGTCACTAAGCATTGGTAGATAACCTCACGCTGTAGTGGTAGAAATGAGCGAAGCAATCACAACTACAAAACTTGCAATTGCGCCGGATACCCGCTGATGCAAACAAAGCTACTCATTATAAAGGTACTCAATATATAATGGGAATGGAGGTGGGGGATGGGGTTGACTCCTGTTTCCTTTGTGCACCAGTGTGGGATGGAACGTAGGGCTTTGCTGACCAATCTTCCCGGCATTCCTATTTTGCATCGAAATCAGGTCCCGCCCGAGTATGCTGGGCCAGGTATTGCGAAAACAGAAAGTCCCCATGAATTCCATTTGCTATGTCGAACATCGAGCACAAATTCAAATTTAAACCTGTTTAGGCCCTGGCCCAAAAACAAAACAAATAAATGAATAAATAAGTCAATACATATCACGTGATCAAGAGCAACACAAATCCTTGTTGGTTCAGAAAATGTATTAACCCTCACAGTCACTTCAAGGCAAACCCTTTTCGAAAATAACACTCTCCGAGCGGCCTCCAAAAGCTTTCCTTTGACCTCTGGCTGAACAGGATGACTGACCTGTGAAGGATATGGGGACTGCCTGGCCATTACCTTGGCTTGGCCGTATGTTTATGTTTGGAGGGTGTGTCAGGATGAGTGTACGACTCAGATTCTTTGAGAGAATGGGTGGTGCACCCTGCCCCTTGGCAAGATTTGAATGTCAAGTGTGGATGGATTTTGAACAATACAACAACAACAGCAGTGCTCATGAAAAATGTCCCCCAGTCACTGGCCCCAAAGAGAATGCACACATCAGATTTCCAGTCCACTCTGTTTTTCCAGTGAACCAATATTACTACAAATAGATCTGCACATAATATATCTTACCAGCGCAATATCCATCATTGTGTCTTTACTCTTTAATATTATGGGTGCTAAAGGGTGTTTCCTTGATGATGGTAGCACAACGAACAATGGTCGGTGTCAAGTTTCTCTCTTGGCCTGTGACTCTCAAATACCGTGTCCATTGCAAAGTGAGCCCTAAGTTTTAATTACACCCTCCAATTGGTCCCCAACCAACCCCCCCCCTCAAACACAGGTGGTGGGGTGGAGTGCAAATCCCTTGTTCTATATAAGCACCAAGAGAGGACAGAAAAACCCAAGCCATATTTGTTTGGAATGTAATCCGGTTACAGATGTGACGCCAGACTAACAATGTCTGTGCTGTGTGGACCACAAAAGAAACCAAGCCCTTCATCAGAAATAACACTAATTATCATGTAGCATAACCAAAGAATACAGTTATTTGGCTGTCGCTATAATGCATGTCGCACATTTCACTGTGAACATAAAAGTTTGACAAGCATGTTTGCAAAAAAGTTCTTCAAATATAATGGAATTGAATATATATATAGCTGATTGGCTTTTTTGTTCTGGTGCGCTTGGCATTGGTCTAGAAGGGAAGGAGGGCCGTTGCGGGGGGATGGTAGGTGGTCCAGTGGGGTACACAATACTGTATTATGAATATTGAACCCCACCCACATTCTTCCCCAAGTGACACTCCTATACATTCCATTATGTGTTTTGGGGAATTGTGTGAGGAGGCCCACACAGCAAGACTAGAAATGGAGTATAGTGTGAGAGGAAAGCAATACTGATTTTCACTTCTTGTTGAAGACGGCCATTAACAACAGAAATGAAAACGCAAACATGCTCAGTATACATTAAAGTTCTTTGATTGTTTGCAGAGAAAATTTGCACGATATATATCCGATTAATGTAATTTTTTTAGAATGTAGTAATTGTTATATAATCATTCGGGATAGTCTGAACTTCTGTTCTGAGAGCAGCGTCATCTTGAGCAGATTCCTGCTGCATGGAGAGTTGTGCCATCAAGGGGGTCTGTGTGGATGTAACTCAACTGCCTCGACATCAAATTGGTCTTTAAAATATCAACTGCTGGTTGCAGCCTAGTGACAGCAGCACTTTGTAGTGCTCATAATAAGCAATGATAAATAAATAAATGCATAAATAAAACTTCCGGATTTGTATGCCCATCAAAGTCAATGACTCTCATGTATCTCATGGTATCAATTCCTGTTGAGTGAGTGAACATGTGCATGTGGGTGTAAATGGATGTCTGATGAATTGCAGAATACAGCAAATGGAGGAATAAATTAGGTCCAAGCCCTATGAATAAACTGTATCTGCATCCAAAAAGCTTTGTCCCTCCCACAAGAAAACGGAACCTAAATA
The DNA here is from genome assembly GCF_001891065.2 of Hippocampus comes. Taxonomy (NCBI): domain Eukaryota; kingdom Metazoa; phylum Chordata; class Actinopteri; order Syngnathiformes; family Syngnathidae; genus Hippocampus; species Hippocampus comes. The sequence goes on from NW_017805277.1 coordinate 3,346,380, forward strand.
GGAGTGTGAGAATCTATAGCATGGCCTAAGAATGTGTGTTGACTGAAGTAATGAAATCCCGAATGATTTTAAAATCCCCCTTTCCAGTTCCAAAAAACGCACGTTTCCAAGGAAAGAGGTTTGCTTCGACTCACTGAATCTTAACAAGCCTAAATTCTTAGTTTCCTTTGTGATGTCCAGTGTAAAACTAATTGTTGTGCTCCTGTTGGGAGAGGGGTGTGTGGAGATGGATTGTTTGGGCAGATGGTATGACCTTGCACAAGTCGTCAAAAAACAGAGAAGAAATCTTCCGTTTGGCTAAATAATTTTCTCCACACACTTGATGATCTTTTAAAATAGGGGGCGGGCTTGCAGAAAATGTTGAATATAGCTGCTAACCTTCATGCAGTACCCACGGACCACATCCATGTGAGCACTTTCCATTTCTTTTCATTAGTCCAGATGAACAGAGCACTATTGAAACAGAGAAGACTCCGTCAATACTGACCCCTTAAATGGTGGCCATGCCCTTTAACCCCTCCACCATCCTGTCACAGGAGCACACTTCGAGACGTACAAAGCAAACATACTTCTTTGACTCATTAGCGATTGGTACTCATTGGAAAATGGAAATGCAATAATTGGTTTAAGATTGTCGTTGAGAAGCATTTCCTCTTATTGAAGCCACATCACATGGTCTCTTCTAATTCCTATGTTTTGTAATTTGAATGTGTTGTTTCAAATATAACCCACACACAACTTATTGTATGCTTGGTTTCTTACAAAAGGTTGCGTTAACTTCAATTAAAGTGGCTTCGACGTTATTACGAACCCACATTTATGGTTATGTTCATTTGCGTCAGCTAAACTGGTATTGCTGTTTTGGGTCAGGGTACCACCTTTTGCTTTGGCATGCACTTGACAACTTTCATGTGGGCTGAAACAAGAAAATAACAAGTGAGTGAAGAGAATATGTTGAACCATAAATGGGAGAAAAATGTTTCAAATACTGTCTAGTGTGCGTTCAGACACAGCCTTAAACATAACACAAAACAGTTTGAAAGTGAAATGTTGTTTTGGTCTTCCACGCCCTTCTGTCATTTGTCTTTACCAAACCCATCTTGAAAAGAGAGAGACAGAAAAAAAAGAAATGTGAGGGATTTTTTTTCTTTTAATCCTTCTTCTCTTGCGTGTGTTTGTTTTTTGGAAGTGGAAAAGCAGCACATTTTACGGAATCCAGTCAGCCCACGCACTCTGTCAGGACACTTGATTCCAATTAGATTTTTTTTTTTTTTTTTTTTTTTTGCTGTCTTGTTCTGGCCTGTCTGGGCCTCCTGCTTTCATCCCTCCCTTTGCCCTCCCTCGCTGCAGAACTCTCCCCACCTCTCTTCCCCTTCCTCGTTTTGTGTCCTCCTTCAAGCAAGATGCCCTGCTTTATTTGTCTGGTCCAAGATCACGCGACCGAGGTTGAACACAAGCACACGATATATTAGGGCTGTGACAAAACTATTAAACATGTCTTTAACAATAAGACCTTTATATCGCAAAAAGCAAGTGAATATTAAACTATGGATCATTTTGATTATAGTGTGAGGTCAGCCTTATGCAGTCACAGTCCTCCCACACATTCAGTAATGATAGACTTGCCACTGAGTGTGTACAATACATTTCACCCACAGTACATTGGCCACATGTAATTCCTCATCCAAATTACTGTGATTAAAAGAATTCCAACAACCTTTTATATGTTGTTTCTTGCTTTGCATGCGGTTGTCGCTTGTCTGTGCTTTCTTTTAATTCGGCAAGCGGAGGTTATTGGTCTCACAGATTTGCGCCCCCTGCTTTAGACATTACGACTGCCGCAGACACAATGCAGTAAAAGTCTGTTTTATGTACAGTATCCAAGAATAGAAATGTAGCTGTATTTCAGTATAAATAACTGAAAAGCTCAATTTCTCTGTTCTTGTGGGCCTCCTCAAATGATTTAGTGGACATCTCTCTTTAACCTAAACACTTCCAAGCAGGGGGTTCCTCTGCAGCGTCCAGCCCGTCACTCCACAAGCGAGGCCTCAAGTTTCCACCAGCAAAGCTATTGTGTGTGTCAGCAGCATTCATCATGTAGATGTACAACTCTGGAAAATTCTTTTTTTACAGTTTGCAATTTCATGGCGAGCCACAATAAAAGTCTGAAATTTTATTTAGTGCGTTCAATGCTGTGAATGTCGTTTCGTGGGGGTTCGAAGATGGAGAGTGTGCAATTGAGTTTGTTTTTGAGCTGGCAAGCTGGTCTTTCATTGCATGTAATTGCCTGATGGTGAGCTAAATGAATTTCTATTGGAAAGGCTGAACATCAGTGGTCACACACCATCAATTAATGCCTCTGGACAGGATTTTTCTGCAGATGGGCCAGGTTCCATAACAAGCTCAGTTTAGGACTAATGCTCAAGGGACAGATTAGTACCAAAGATTGTATGTGGGGGCCGGTATCTGCATGCCTGCTTGCTTCAGCAAATAAATGACTTATTGCTCACTTGGGTCGAACTCTTCGACCCAGGGAGAGGAGATATGGATGAGAACATGGTCCATGGTCAAGGAGAAAATACATTTACTCAGTCAAAAAAAAAAAAAAAAATCATCAGATTGCCTCAAAACTCAAAGAGCATCCACCTCGTCCGGAAGATAAAAGTCAATGTCGTGCGCGGACTGAATGGAGCCAGCAGATGGACTTCTATGTTTTTTCCAGATGACCACATTTGGCCATGGGTTCCAAAAACTCAAAAGCAAACATTTCATAATTGGCACATAAACAGGATGGAAAAACAATCCGGATTGAAGGACAAAGGTCATGCAAATTAACCTACTCAAAAGAAGACGAACTAAAGTGGCATAAAACAGTCTCACAAAAAATATGATTAAGCAGCACCACCAGCTAGCAGCCAGTCAGTAAATGAGTTCCCTGCATACTATTAAGTGCTGTAGTGAAGTCTGTCGAGGTTTGCTCTGTTTCACTGCTGTTTTCCTGTAACAGTTCTTTTATTTTGTTTAAGAAAACTGTTGGTACCCTTCCATTAAAGAAAGACAATGGTCACTGATGTAACTTGAAATTGACAAGACTGGAATTTGCAAAAATGCATATTGACAAGCCACAAACCTTCTGGGAGAATGTCCTTTGGGCAGATGAGACAAAACCAGAACTGTTTAGCAAGTCACATCAACTCCAGACACAAAAATGAAGCATACAAAGAACGTAACACTTTCGCCGCCATGAGACATGGAGGAGGATCTGTTATGATCTGGGGCTGCTTTGCTACCTCTGGCACAAGGTGTCTTGAATATATGCATCGTGCAATCTCAAGACTATCAAAGTTTCTGGACCGAATTGTGCCAAGCTTGGTCTCAGCTGAAGGTCATGGGTCCTCCAATGGATTAAAATACCCATGAATGGCTAAAATAGGAGCATTGATTGACATGTAGTCAGGCAAAGTCGGGACCACACAGGGTAATCCTTCACCGCTCTTCAAGGGCAAAAGCATGCATGCATGAAAGATGGCCACTAGAGAAGAAGCCCAGCCTTGCCCCCCTTTCCTCTTAAAAAGCACTCGCTCTCCTTGAGTGTCTCCAGAGTGGGACAGATGCAACAGGGCAAGCCGACCTTCTTGGAAGGGTCAAGGGAAAACACAAGGACGGTTGGCGGTGAGGGGTGTTGACCTTAGTGGAGGTATGCATCACTCAGCGAAGATGATGCCACCTTGGCGCACAAACACAAGCCCGAACGTGAAAAAAAAAAAAAAAAAAAAAAACCTCTCACGCAGGACAGCGGGGGTGGAATGAATGAATGAGTGTCGCCCTTGGATGTCTGTATTTCACAAGATAACCAAAGACAAGTACGCTCTGTCCAAAGCTAAGTGACATTTCTACGTCCTCTTGAAACTGTCTGTCAGCTCTGAAGGAGAGATTGTTCACGCCTCTTACAGTTTCTACTACAGTGATGAGGACCTTCAATTTAACAATAGCCACTCTATCCTTCCGCGCCTCTGCCGTCTCTACTATTCTGTCTCCATATCCAACACCCACTCAAGTGACTGTATAAATTCAGATTATGGAAGAATTATTCTGGTCTGTCTGGCAAATTAAATGCTCTTATGTGTGGCTTTCCAAGGCAGCCAGCCAAGCTCCCACCGGCACCAGTCCCAGTCAGATCTAATTCTACAAGCGTCTGTGGTAATGTCTTTGTCTGTGGTAATGCGTTTTTATCAGAAGGGAATGTGTCACTTTGGATTGAAATATCCCCTTCCTCTCACGCTTCCTCAATCCCTTAACGCAACAACAAAGAGATGGAGGATTTATTTCCCACTTGAAGATCCAAACAAGATGAGGCCATCTCAAAGTAACCCGACATTTGCGGGATGCTCATTTCTTTTTATTTAATTCTCAAGTTTTATTACCCTGTGACATGAAACATTAAATTTACCATCTCTGTTGGAAAGGACGGTGAGTGATGAGGTTGCATGAAGCAGTAAAAATCCATTAATGTAACATAGATACATGTTTATTTTGGAAATTAGTGACAGTGAACACATCATAAGGCCCCTCTGACATTATTTCCAAGAGACATCACGTCAGAGCTATCCTTACCACATAGGTCCACAAGCGAAGGTCACTGACAGCAGTTGTGTGCACACATGCACTCACACACACACACACACACACACGCACACACACACACACACACACACACACACACACGCACACACACACACACACACCGTTGCCCTTAGATGGGAGCCACTAGCTGTGGCAGTGCCTGGCATCCGGCCAGAAGAGAAGATCTTAAATGTGGAGCCCGGCCTTGCCTCAACCCAAACGCAAAAACCACTTTAAACGCATTCTTTCATATATTTAACACAGCAGTTCAACAGCTGAGGTCTCCTAAGCATGGTTGAACTAGTTGGGGTCAGTGTGTAGAGGGCTGATACAGCATGGGAAGCTGTGGGATTAAGCTATTACCTTAATCGCAGGAAATGGGTGAAATATGATACTTGGTCATTTCACTCAACTTTCTGCGGAGTTTTTCGTGTAGTATTGTTTTTTCTTTTTTACATTTTTATTTTTCAGACACTTTATTGAGATATTTCAACACATCTTGAGTGATTTCATGTTCAGGTGCCTCAGGGCTCTTTTTTTCCCCATTGATGAATGCAAAGACCGAACACAACCAAAACTGATTGCTAACCTTCAAATGTGTATCTTGGCATCTTTTTTTGGAAGGGTTGATTGTAGGAGTCAACTTTCCTGTATGTATGGACATGACGATACAAAGGGTGTTGATTTGAAACCTACATTGCAAAACAGCTGCAATGTGCATGACATCAGAACCGTAAGGTAACATCTCACACCGAAAGCATATGATGTGTCAATGTGGTCTCCCTGGTCCCTTCCTAAACATGGGACAACAGCACCGGGTAAAAAAATACTTGAAAAGGACAAAGGGCACAGAAAATTGCTTTAGCGTGGCTATAATCTAATGATTCTGCAGAGCAGAATACATTCAAATGATTGTAATGACCAACTCGGTAAACTGTCCCTGCGGCTCACACTTACCGGTGCTTGCTTAGAATTGCAAAAGTAAGCACATGGTGCCCGAGAGTGTTTGTGCCAAAGTAAATTATATCTTTAACACCTACATTGCAGCTACTGTACATACAAAGAGCAAAGCCAAATAACGTCATTCCAGGAGCTTTTATTGGCATACATCCATGATGTATATCATGTGCAGTTTTAAAATATTTTGATCGTGAGCCATATAGCAATTAAAATGTTCTACCAAGAGCCTCAAGGTCTCAGGGTTCACGCCATCTGATATTTATGATCGAGATTGTGCAGTTCATATTCAACAGCAGAAAAGGTTAGCTAGATAAACAAACTTTGTTAATCCTGTGTGGGAAATTGGATACTACCGTTTATTAGGAATTGTGTTTTTGGACGATGTTTAACTGAAGTGATTTGAGGCCGACGTTTACGCCTACAAAGTACACTAGATTGCCCCAAGATTCCCTCCACAGCCCCAGCAATGAAAGTGTGTCAATGAAAACGCACACCATCTGAACACAACACATTATTTGCAGTGCTAATTTACCTCCCTGTGCACATCTGATAAACATCTGGTCTTAATGTGAGGTCTTCCAGAGCCTTGCTAGAGGTGTCAAGTTGGACACAGAGTCTCATGAGGACACATTCGCTTCTCATTTGTTAACCACTCTAACGATCTAAGGAGGCCCTGCCGTGTTTTTAGACGCTCAGATAATATAAACACATGCACAGTACATTTACTGTACAACCCTTTATCAGACAGGATTATGTGAAGGCTAGAACATGAAGCATATAACCTTGAAGTTGGGGGGAAAAGGATCTTTACGTGGGCTCCAACAGAAAATACAGTAAAAACATTGAAAGTCCCTTTGGTACAGATGTGGTGGCTATTATGAGGACAGATAACACGTGGGAGCATGTGGAAAGAATCACAATCACACGCAAGTACAAGCCCACACACCTCCTGTCAAAAACATGTATCCCACATAAGAAATTTAATCAATGTGATGTGGTGGAGAGGGAGGTTCGCATCATTGATGTGTTGCCGAAATTTAAGCTGCATATGTGTGATGCAAGCAAATCTGTGAATAATGTTTTCAGCATCTTGTTGAATCTGTTGATGCATTTAGGAGAGTTGGAAAATATCCCATCTGGAGCTGCTAAGTTGGACCTCAAAGCTTTCCAGCCGGATGTAACGAAAAGATATGACAGATGAGCATGTTTAGCTAGTAACAGTTTTTTTTTCTTTTTTTGTTTTGCTTTCTTTTTGTGGAGAAAGAATTGCAGCTCTAACTTTGAACCTCATACTTTTTGGCAGCCTTGCTAAAAGGGTCAAAACTGCCATTTTCTATGACTTGTTGAAATTTTAATTGTCCAACTGCAGGTGTGTTGTAGGGCCATTACACACAGATAACTATTGTTCATATCAACTGGTGGGTCTCAGAGCTATTTTTGGTGCATCGCAGACAGGCGGTAAAAAACGACAGGGGTTCCTCAGTTTGCGATAGCACAGACATAAAACATTTCGAGGTTACAGGTGGCATAGTAGTACAGTATGTCTTTACATTGAACAAGAAGGCACACATACCACCATATTTACTGGTCTTCGTTTAATGATTTTGTCATTTTGGGCCTGGAAGTGTTTTTCAAACAAATGCTTACTGTAATTATGATATTAGTACTACACTAGCACAGATTAGCGAAAGACCAAGGTGCAATCCATCTTGCATACAAATTCAGGCTACATCAGGCTGAGGGAGGAGTGAAATATTTTACAGGCATCCTAGATTCTCCTTTAATTTGGAAAATGACACTGGATCAGAAAAATTGTTACTTTGTTGTGAAAGCAACTTCTTTTAGCGCCATTTAAACAGTGTCTCGCTTAAAAGTGGCCACTGGTATAATACAGCCTGTTAAAATTGTTATGTTCGTAGAGCCAAGATGTTTAGTTCTGGGCATGCAGTTGACATGTTAACCCTCTGTTTCCTAATAAGGTGCTCTGAAGGGCACTTTGAGAATGTTAACGTTTGGTTCTGTTGAAAAATGCATGTTTTCAAAGAATATTGTTCAACAAGATCTTTTGCTCCTAACTTCTGTAAAAGTGAGGCGACAAAACAATCTTGGTGGTCACTGCCAAAGAACCCAAATTCCTCTCGGGCTCCAAACATGAAAACATTGAAGTGTGTTGCTTTCACATCAAGATGCATTGTACCTGAACAAATTATGAAAAAAAAAGAAGAAAAAAAAGACAAGAATTTACTACAAGCATGAATTAAAAAAAGAATTGTATGCCTGTATGATGAGCAGTAAAACATTTTACTCCACCAATCAAAATTGATGCTCAACCCATTCTGCGTTCAGACCCTAAATTTGAGCGAAAAAAAAAAATTTCTAAAAGCCCTGACGGGTCCAATGTGATCCCCGTCACACTTTTCTATGGTTATACACCACTCTTGCATTTTTATTCTTCTTATCAAGCATATTTGTGCTCTGAATGACTTTCCGTAATCGGTGTATTTCTGTAAATAAATATATCGAGGTATATATTTCATATACATTCCATATGCATTTGAAAACACTATCCAAACACACGGAGGGTATACAGCATGTGTTAGCTATTGTATTATCCTCACATGTGACTTCTTAGAGTGTGAGGTGATTGACAAAGATGGATAGCCACATGCTTGTATGGTCATTTGCACACGATCCATTTTTGCATGTACACAGAAGAGCATGGACAGGCCCGATCTCACTTTTCAAGGGAGCATGCTTTGAGTTCCAGAAGGGTGCACATGAAAGAGTAGCAGAATATAACGGAGTGCCCAAGGATACACTGCAGTTCTCAATGTGAGGACAATTTAGCCCTGATGGAAAACCTGGATCAAAGGCCTGGCCTCCATAATTGCACATTCCCCAACAAACACTATGCCATTTGAAGAGCGGGCCAGACCTCCGGACTCCTGAGACATGTTCTTGTGCACAGTGTACACATCAGCCTTGTTTCTTTCACCTTGCAGTCTCCTCTATCTCAATGTCTTGCCTCAAGATTAGACAAATTCTTTCATTCCAAAAGCGTTCCTGAGTTTTGTTTGAATGTGAAGAATCCAAATGACGCTAGCTCAAACAACCCCGCTGCTCATGTAATGTAACGGTTGTTAATGCGGCATGCTATCATGCGCTGAAACAATTCTCGTGAACATATTGGGTTTTCCTAACATGTACTGTCATGACATCGCTGTAGTGCAGGGTGAACTTTAGGTTGCAGTGTGCAAGAGTCAAAATAAAGTATTTTGGTTATATAAGAAGCACATAAATGAACTGTACTCAGCCTCTGAATTGAGTTTCTGCTTGCCTGCTTGATTCCAATTATATTAGGAAGATCTGTTTAAATTAATGAGTTCTGGGAATATGTTGTGTGGCGTTCTCTGTCCTTACCTGTAGTGTATATACGACATAGTTTTTCTCCCACACAACTTAGAGGAGTTTTTTTTTTTTTGCTTTTTTTTTTTTAATCTTTGTTGTTTTTGTTGTTTCTTATGTTCTTGTAAAGAATAATCACTTTTAAGCCATTGTAGTAAAATGTAAATTAACAATGGCCGATGTCCATTTGTTTTACAAGTTGGAAATTAAAAGAATTTCATATTGGATTTGCATTCACGAGAAGATATTTCGAGAAAATCAGAAAACAACAAGTAAATTATGCAACTCCATCCATATTGCAGACCAGACAGTCCACCTGAAACGAGCCAACATAAGGCACCACAGAACAAATCTAACGTGCATGAAAATATATAACTCACCATAACTTTGAATTATTATTTTTATTTTTTTCCAAGATGGCGCCCGAGTAGGCAGCCGTCGGCAAGTGCTCTTCAAGAGCCTTGCGTTTTTTGTGGTTTTTGTCTTTTGTTTTGTCACATGGTGTTGTTGTTATGTTGTGTGGACTTGATGTGGATTGTTTTCAGCATTTTTGCCCACGACATTCCTCAAAGAAGAAGAATCTGTGCTTGCTGGTTGCGCCTTCTCCGCAGCACGCGTGTTCCAGCACTGATTTTGATTGGGAGGAATGTCGGCGCCATTTGACTGTCGTTTCTGGACAGCCCCGGGGAGCTTGTGTTTTGCGCCTGTAATGGGCAGCATTTTCACAGCCCTGCTTTGTTCAGCGGAAGGGTCGGTGCTGTTGGACACTCTGCGGCTGGATGGATGCATGGCTTGAGGAGCCGACAATGAGAAGAAAGGAGAGTCAGCGCAGAGCGCCGATGCGTATGTGAAACTGGGTGTCACGGCTTGGAATTGAAGCGGATTTACATGGGACAGGAGATGAGAGAAAATCTCTTTTTCGTTAGCTTCTTGTTGCTTTCAAACTTAGCTTGTAGCAGACGTGTGCACATTTTGAGCATGACATCTTTGATCCACTGGTGAAAAGGACACTTTGATTCGCTCCTCTTTCATCTATAACTGCTTCAAACAACAAAGTGTATGCAGGAAAAGTGGTTAAGATTGCACGACTGTCTGTGTCTTATTTCTTGTGTTGTATTATTTTGTCATTTTATGTTAACTATTCTTTTGATGGCGGCGCGGGCATCCGCAGCGGCTCCTCCTGTTGTCTTGTCTGTTTGAGAGGGAAGAAACTTCATCTGTGCTGTACGTTGCATGTACTGCACATTTGAGAATAAAGTTGTACTTGACTTGACTTGACTTGACTTAACGCTGAATCAAGAGCTGCTCGCCACATATGGTGCAGAGCTGGCTGGTCTGTTTTTGGTTTTTTTTTTGTCATTTTCCCAGCCTGTAGGTTTAAGGTTATGCGGCTGAGTCAATTACTGTGGCATCTGGATATGCGTCAAGAGTCCGTCAAAGATGGAGGTAACAGAGAGGATCCGGTCCCTTATTAAAATTAATAATTTTAAGCATTTAATTACGAGGTTTTTTTATTCTTTCATCTGCGTGGCTCACCATGGCCTTGGCGTTGGGGACCACTGCTGTCATGATTGTCATGCAGGTAGTGCGGATTCAGTCCCCACTCAGTGACAGTATGAATGGAGACCACTCTCCATACGTGCCCTGCATTCGACCGGCAACCAGTTCGATGGCGTCATTTTGCCCGAAGTTAGCATTCATCGGCTCCAGTTCACTTCTTACCCTAAACAGGTGAAACAGTATTCGGCAGAAAATGGACTGATGGATGCTTTGAATGTAGAGGTTAAAGACTTTCATATAGCTGATATGGGATTGAGTGTGTCGTGAGATTCACCCAACTCTAATGGTACTCTAAATACAAGACCAGATAGGATCTTGAAAATGACAAGGAATGTCTTGGCAGCGCTGTAAGGCACCGTGGTAAATATTTCATCATAGCCAAGAAAATCGAACATTACTTTTTCTTCAGAGGAATCATTTTGGTGGACCTTGGTTTTGGTATGTTATTGTCTTTATGAGCTTAAAAGTGATGGGACTTCCTTTTGCTCTGACACCATCCATTTGACTGGATGCACTGATATTTGCGCACAAAACTCTCCCAACGCTGCTCAGGCGGCATCAGAAAGCCATGGTGGTTGGGCACACACTGACTCTTCAGTACACGAGAGCCTTTTGAGTGCTTACTGTAAGACTTCTGATGGTTTTATGTTGCGTCTAGACTTTAATAAGTGGTTGCATTTTCCGGACAGCACACTCCAAAACTCCCTTGAAAGTCAGATGACGAGGCTTTTGTTGTTGAGCTGAACTCAAATAAACATACCTAATAGGCCGAAATGTGGACAACCTTCACATTTTTTGAGAAGTGTTTATCATGTATGTCCTTTGTAGTGTTAAAAAAGAAATGATCAAATATCGGCTAATGTTCAAACTATGACATTTATAAGATCATCGACTGTAATGAAGATAATTATGTATTGGACAACTTTCTACACTTTCTGCCTGTGCTGATCAAGGACAGTGGGAAGTTACAACCTTTCCAAAAGGAAATAAAGATGTTCCATTGCGGGCTTGAACGCTCGCTGTCATATCAACCGTACAGGCTTTTTTTTTTTTTTTTTTAAGAAACACTATAACAGTTTTTATGGTCATGCAAATGTAAAATCAATTTAATCACTGTAAATATAACAACAATAAAGCACTCAGTAAAATGAAGGCCTAATGACTGACTCGCAACACAGATGTGCCTCACGCATCTCAATGTGTAACATTCCTGATTGTTATAGTTTGTCAAGGACTTAACTATACTGTATGTTAAAATACAAAAAGATGACTTAAAATTTTCTTTAAAAAAATGATGAATGAAAAATGATTAATTCATTAATCATTATATTTATGCAATAAACCCATAAAAATAATAATATATGGAATTACTCTTTTGTTCATAGAATTATTCATACAGTATATAATTGCATTTTAATGTCATCAGTAGCCCATGGCATGAATTTCAATGAGTACAGTGATTGCTTTACACAGAGGAATAAAAGGAATCTTCCGGCAGTTGAGGATCTCCAGGGCCATGTAGTCCTAGGTGAACAAATACTTACTCTCATTTACCATCTGTGGGTCACCTGTGACCCATCCTAATAATACCTGCTTAACAGATGGACCATCAGATGGCGTGACTTCTAGGACACACCAAGCATATCGCCCTCTTGCCTCGCTGTTAACCAGAGAGGATTATCAGAAGCTCTAAAACACACACACACATATATATATATATATATATATATATATATATATATATTCACGCACACACACACGCTGTATATGTTTTGTTTTGTTTTTTAATAGAATCTGAAGTTGTGTGACCTTGAACGGGATTGAGTTCAGAAGCCATAAGATTTGTGGAAGTCAAACTTTTATTCCTTCTTGGCTTCAGTCAAGCCTGTTGAGGTGCTAAAAACAAAGCGCAGTCCATCCGAATATTTGCTTGTGACCAAAGTCCAAAGTTTCAATTTCACCCAAGGGGACAATCACAATGACGACAAAAGCTGGGAAGAGAGAGAGGAGGCCTTTGCTGTTCATTTGGTGCTGAATGATTGTCAGGACGCTGTCGTTAAGATGGAGGAAAACGGGATGCAGATATTGTGTGAGGTTCAATTAAGACTTGAGAAATATTCTGTAATTCAGGTTTGGGTTTGTACACAGTCCTCTCAGACAAATGTGAGGAATGAGGAGCGAAAGCGAATGGGCAAACTGATTTAAAAGCTCCCAATATGTTGTAAAGTAGCAATTTAATCAAACAAACCCAATTTCACTTGGTAAAACACGAGTCAAAGTCACTCTTTTGTCATCAGTCAATGCTATCCTGCAATAAGTAAGATCTCTTTGGAAATGTGACTCAAGTTTGTTAATTGGAAGGGAGGCAGGGGTGAAACAATTCCCTCAACATTGCAATCTGTCAATCTGCACCAGTGCATGCTGAGAATAAGAACCGGACACAGGAGTCAAGCTGAGCCCTTCCAAGGACATTAAACTGTAGCAGCCTTCGTCTCTGAAACACTCAAAGCAGCTGTGTGCCGTGTGATAATTTTACATGCAAACTATTTCGGACATTTCATGGCAAGCTAATATGGAACAGAGAGACAAAACACATTCCCCATTAATAACTCCTATATTCAGTGTATATCTAAATGAATGCAAGACAGTAGTTTACTCATTTTTGAATCATAAATGTGACAGCAATGTTACTCACTCAAGCGCTGATGCTTCCACAGGCTGAACTGTTAACAGAGTGCCCTATATGTGTTTGTTAATGTTTGTTAGTTATCAGGCAACTTTCTGGTTCATGGAGCATCGTCGGTGTGCCAAGGTGGCATCATAAGCCTTAGCCTGAAAGTCACTTTCGCAAGATCAACCCGTTGTCTTTGCTGATGACTCATTTGTGCTCTGTTAGATGCTGACTGACATGCACAGGCCCTTCCATCCGAATTCTTCGATCATTCATCTGTTATATGTCAGTTTCCTGGAAATTGGCGGATACAAGGTGCGTCAGTCGATTTGGCCGGCCCACCAACTTGTAATTGTCAGTTCCTCATGATTTCAAACCAGCCCAGTCCGCCAGTCGTCTCTTTGACATTATTATTTATGATTATAATTGTGCTTCATCACTGCTAAATTACAGTTCGTCACCGCTATTTTAGGACCACCAGTAAAAAAGTGTTTACCGGGGTAAGAGCAGTGGTGGGCACGTCAGTAAATTTCACCGGTCCGTTATCCATCATTTGCCAGTGGCCGGTCATCAGTCCGTCACTCCGTCATCATTATTTTAACTGTGCTTCCGTCTAAACTACAGTTTGACACTGCTTATTTTGCTCCTTCGCCCATTTCGCCGTGATAGGCTGAAGTGAACATTTGTCAGTGATGTTGCGGCAACGGCCAATCGGCGTCAGGAACGCACTTATTACGTCACACGCAGGTGCAGCACGAGCATCCATCCATCCATCCATCCATCCATCCATCCATCCATCCATCCATGCATTTTCCGATCCGCTTATCCTCACAAGGGTTACGGGGGGTGCTGCAGCCTATCTCAGCCATCTTCGGGCAGGAGGCGGAGGACACCCTGAACTAGTTGCCAGCCAATCGCAGGGCACACAGAGACGAATAACCATCCACGCTCACACTCACTCCTAGGGACAATTTTGAGTGTTCAATCAGCCTGCTATGCGTGTTTTTTTCGGAATGTGGGAGGAAACAGGAGTACCCGGAGAAAACCCACGCAGGCCCGGGTTGGACATGTAAACTCCACACAGGGAGGCCGGAGCCGGAATTGAACCTGGTACCTCTGCACTGTGAGGTCGACATGCTAACCACTGGATCACCGGGCTGCCGCAGCACGAGCAAACACAAGTAAATAAAGTTTAAAAAAAAACAGACAGACAGAAACACACACACACACACACACACACACACACACACACACACACACACACACACACACACACACACACACACACACACACACAACCACACACCCTGGATACAAACACACACACACACACACACGCACACTGGTGAAATAAAACAATATTGGACAATGTCAGTGCGGTCTGTGGGACCAAAAAGGATACAACACAGCATGCTTTCTTTACCAGCCGGGATGACCTAAAAAAGGAACAAGCTTTCTGAATGGTGAATCAAGATTTAGGAGCCTACGCAACCACAGGTCACGAGAAAGACTTGCAAGACTTGTTCAAACTTTTTTGGTTGTTGTTGCAGGACGAGGAGCTCCTCCTCCGCGCCGCTCGAAGCAACCCCAGTAGAGTCACCGTCATCAACCTGGTCACCTTCCAGTCACAAGGCGCAGACTGTTTGAGACAAACAACCATTTCAACTCACATTCACACCTATGAGTAGTTTAGAGTCTTCAATAAACAAGTATTTTGGGGGATTTTGGGAAGTGGATGGAGAAAAACAATGCAAGCATGCGAAGCCAAGATTCTCAGAACCACAGAACTGTGAGGCAGCTATCCGAACCACTAAAACATTGTACTGCCCTGGTCTCCTCTGTCGGAAAAAAATATATATTTAGAGTAGTGGATTAATTGCTGACTGTTTAGCCCACGGCAAAGTGTGTGAAAGAATAAGGTCAATGACTTTTGCACAATATACTTTTTTTAGTGTTGCAACCAATAACCTTTTTTTAGACTCACTTGTTTCCCGTGTGTCAATTTGCTCTGGTCCAGTCATTCCTTTTTTTTTTCTTTTTTTTTTCTTTTTAACAAGACTTTTGAACTGCATCATTTGCCAATTATACGTTGATTTGCGTTCCGTTAAATGGCCGCAGGGAGGAGGCGGTACATTTTTTTCTTCTGTTTTTTGACACAATATGAGTTACTGTAATTATTTGAGCCCTTCTGTCATGGTCATGAATTCTCACTCTTGTCATGTGAAAGCATCAATCATTTTAAAGCCGTAGTCACTTCCACCCAGAACATCTGTTACATGATTTAATGTCGTCATGTGCCACACTGCACTGGTTTTCCTGCCACTGGTAAACGCTAATGAAATAACAGATTCCAATTGATTTACACCAAATAAGTGTTTGTCAAAATATTACAGCTGATAAAAGAACATTAAATTGAATTTATGAACATGTCCATCTAAACAGAGGAGCCTTTGTTTTACCAGAGCAAATATGGAAAATAGACATGATATTGAGTCATGTTTGCTCATCATATCAAGCCATGAGTCAGCGGGAGACTGTTTCCCGTGACTGCAGGTTTCATAATGCCACGAGAGTGTTAAAAAAATCAAATGTATAACTTACCAATTATATATATCTATATATATATAGATATATATAGATATATATAATTGGTCCTCCTGAACAAGGTACAGCACAAGAGCATTATTTTAAATATTGTAACAGTATGTTGGCCCCACTTTCTTCGGTTACTTTTCTTAATAAGCTGTCGCTCAAATCAACATCCAGCATCCCAGTTCATGGATATAAAACTTGGGTATGGTGCTATTTTATACCACTGCAACCACAAAGTGGACCACACCTGCAGAATGTACAACCACAGGATGTGTATAATTTGTACCACAAAACTTTGCAAATACCATCCAGACCTACTTTTCAGCAAACAAATGTCAGAGGCATCCAAAAAAATGCTATGGCAGTTGGACAGGGATGAAAAAATATTTCATTTACTATTTGCTTATTTCCAAATATTTGTATTGTATTCATACATTATTTCGGTCTTTTGAGATGTTTCTAACAAAACATTGCATTTTGCAGAGTAAGAGGTTTGACAGTGGAAAGACATAAGCCAGCTGCGGTCCTGATCCAGAGGTTCCGATCATATGGGTCCTCACAGTCCAGTGTGAGGGAGGTTTTGCTGCTGTGAGGCTACTCCACCTAATCCCAGGCTGCATTACTCAACCAGTCCAGTCAAACAGCACGCAGACGTGGGGACTTCCCATTTCCTCCAAAGACATAGAGGGATACTGTATTGCCTCATGCACCACTGAGGTAATAATATGACTTCAACCAAATACTGCAAAGTCGAACCAAAACTGTCCACAGCATCGAGTTTGAGGGCAGACAGTGTGTAGAAATGGTATGTATAGATGTATTTGCTAACCAAATAGGAGGAGCACAATCATGAATTTCAAATTACTGTATTGAGGGCATCATGCAATCATGGCCATAGCCAGCTATGAGGTAGAAGAATTCCCTTACCTCTTGGCTAACCATCCAATATAGCCCCCTTCCTCTCCCCCAACCCTAACTGAGACACTCAAGTCATGTTTCAACACTGAGAAAGAGATCAGCATGCATAGTTATGCATTTCATCAATTGGAACAAATAGAATAGCCATCAAACAAGAGGTTGACACACTCTCTACTTTTTATAAACCAATCATGCCTTTTTTTCAATCTGTCGAATAATGAATGATGAACATGAATAAAAAATATTTTTAAATAGTATTGAACTCATATAACAAAAAACTAAGTACACTTTAAAATGCTATTTAAAAAGTAGTAAATACAAAGTAATATGTACAAAAACGTACAAAACAAGATAGAGCTCCGGATATTCGTGTCACACATCCCAAAATGCACTGCGCCAAAATGCCAACAAGGCTATTTTGGCACAGTGGAAAACAGAGCAAAACAAGTTGTTGTGATAGCACTCTTCACGAAATAAAAGTCTGGTTTTGAAATGTATCTGAGGAGTCGGCGTTTTCCGGTCATCTTTCCCTCCGATCCACTTCAGTTTTATGCATATCTACTTTCAGCGACAGCTTCCAGTGTGTCGATGTAATGGACAGCTGTCCTTATAAGGACCTTTTTCACCAAACTAGACATTAGCGGACTGATGAGCAATAACGCTAAAACTGGGTACGGCTTCACTTCGTATTTTCCTTCCATGTGCGGGCTATCGAATATGCCGCCAGAAATAAAGCATGATGGGTAAAATGACATTAGAGGTACCGTATTTTCCGCACTATAAGGCGCACCTAAAAGCATTCAATTTGCTCCAAAGCCGACAGTGTGCCTTATAATCCATTGCGCCTTATATATGGTCTTGCAGTCTCTTTATATTCTATGTTATGTATGTTAACTTGGACAGAATATAAACTGATAAACAGTCACTGCTATGATCCTGTCATCTTAGGTGCGTATACAAATGCATGTGATGTCCGAAGTCATACGGGTGTGTGATTGGTCCATGGATGTTGCAATGCTATGATTGACTGCTAAATAAACAAATGGCAGAATAATTTGGAATTTCATGCCCTCTTATAAAGCCCATTGGCATTAAGCTTTCGGCCCGGTAGAGAAGGCTTCTTTGTCAAATTTTGCAAAAGGTTAAACAATTGGCAGATTAATATGAAACTATTGGGACTTTTATGCACTATAATAATGACTATGGCACGGCACAGAATCACCTATGGGTTGATCAATTCATGCCAAGAATATAAAATGATTGACAGGAAAATCAACAATATTTGTGTTTGGTTGTTTGTTTGTTTTTCTGATAGGCCATTGAGTACGGTTGGCGCCTGGGCTTTTTCAGCCCAGGTAAGGCGGCCTACTTCTAACATACGCCACAACACAGGGTAACCGGTTAGAATGTCTTGAAACATCCAAAAATCTGGCCTTTGCATATTAGTTGAAAGAGAGACTCTAAATTGCCCAAAGATGGAAAAGTGCGTGTGAATGGTTGTTTTCTAGCGATATACTCTTTGTATCCAGCTGGTTACCAGTTCAGGGTGAAACCAGTGTCTTGCCCAAAGTCAGGTCAAGTGGCAAATGCTCCATGTCAATGTGATATTGAACAGTATGAGAGGTAGAAAATAAATGAATGAATGAATGAAATAAGCTTTTCATTTGATGCTTTCAAATATAGGCTTTTTTTCAAACAATTAGTACAATACAAAAAGTTGTCTGAAAGGAAAGGAGAAATAAGTCTCTCTACAGTACTTTTGTCTGTGAACCTGGGTTAAAAATTTGCCCTGAATGCAATGTAAAAATAGTTTGTCTGAATGCAGCAACAGACTCTGGAGAGTCAAAAGAACAAATTACCTTATCTCTTGTCATGAGTGGCGCACAATGCATTGAGTCAGAGCAGATACGGATCCAAAATTCTCGAGGGGAAATCCGTCACATGGGTGTGCAGCAGCTACACGAGGTATCGCTTGCACGCAAGTTTGAAATGACTGCTCTCCTTAGTCCCTGGCACACGCTGTACCCCTTTTGGTCGAAAACACGGCAGGCAAAGATGTTCGTATATGTTGCAAAAAAGGCTAATAAAAAGCCCAACACCTCTCATCATAGAGTTCACATGAATTTAATTGTGCATAATTGTGGTTGCGGTGGACCATTTCTGGGCTCAATAATACGAGCAAAGCAGTAAGAGTCATCCAACATCCCATTTGTCACATCCCTTTTCATTTGCCACATAGCAATTATTTTGTTTTTAGCATGTAACAAAGACACACCATTTGTTTCAGGATGAGAAGACACTTTAAAAAGCACAAACCGTGGAATATTTGCCTCAATAAATAAATATGAACTTGTGGATAAATATGAACTTGTTCTATCTCTTAAAACAAACAGAGCAATATATTTCACTTGGAATAACAGAGATCAGCTGTATCAACACTCCTCCTTCTGCAGCCACCTCAAGTGGGAAACTGGAGTCTGAGAAACATCCATTTGAAGAGAAAAGCCGCTTTTTTTTTTTTTTTTTTTTTTGATGAGTCGAGCAGACAAACAATCATACGCTGAGTGTTTGTCCCTCAAAGTACAGCCTATGGAAAATGGTTGTAGGCTGTCAGTGCCAGCAAAGCCTTCTTTGCTGGCCCAAACACGACAAGAAACACTGACCAACAGTACATTTAGAACCTAAATTCTAATATTTGTTCAGTGAAAGTCTGTTAATTTAATGACAATTGTCTCCTCTTCACGCCATGTACTTTCTCTTGGTTGCACTGCTTCCAGTGTGTGGACGTTGTTTTTTGTTTTTTTTGCCTCGATGTGCTCCACGCCAATCTTATCTGCCCGGGGGGAGGGGCTTCAGAATCAGTAGTGCTGGCCGATGTAACGTAAATTACATGAGCAATGGGACTGTTTCTTCAAACACTCGGATTTCAAATGGGAGATCTGGCTTGCCCAAAATAACATCAACAATTTCTGTCCTCTGATTACTTGGTGACAGCGAGCCAACTTTGACTCACTCAAAACATCTGTAGTGATCTACGCACATTAATAATTTAATCATAATAATGTTAACAATCCATCTTTCTAGTGAAATGCTATTTTGTTTTTGAATTTTTTTTTAATTTATTAAGTATTAGGTAATGATGGTGTCTGTAATTGTAGTGGTCATATTAAAAGGGGGTCAGGTAAATACCGTCACTGACAAATACATTGCATCAGGAAAATGATTGAACTCCAACGTAAATGTTGGTACCCTTGGCCAAAAATGTACACAAGTGTTGCAAAAGACAAATATCAAG
This sequence comes from Hippocampus comes, assembly GCF_001891065.2. Classification (NCBI taxonomy): domain Eukaryota; kingdom Metazoa; phylum Chordata; class Actinopteri; order Syngnathiformes; family Syngnathidae; genus Hippocampus; species Hippocampus comes. The sequence goes on from NW_017805277.1 coordinate 3,366,404, forward strand.
GGGACAAAATTAGTTTATGAACATCATCCAAATTGATCTCACTAAGATGCTGTGTAGAAAAGAAAATGTCCGCATCGAATACTCTCTGTTAGTGAGAGTCGCTTAACTTTGCACTCTCCAATAATCTAACCGCTGTTTACACTGGCACAGCTGCTAGCCTTGCCTTTGTTCAGCCGTCTGTGCGCTCCCTCCCTTTCCCCAACTTGATAACATAATACCCTGGGTATGTTTCTACGGGGCAATAAAACGAGCAGGAGCCACTATCTGCTCTTTGATTGAGCAACATCAACAGCTTTAGACACAGTCCATGAATCTGGAACACTTCAACATCACAGTGTTTTTGTGCTCCCATACCGCATGTGCTGGAAAGTGAAAGTCCCAGACTCTTGAGTGCTTTTAAAGACAACACAAGCCCTTTCTTGAGCATTCATGTATTTAACATCTATCTATCTATCTATCTATCTATCTATCTATCTATCTACCCCCTCCCTCTCTCCCTCCTTCTCTCTCTCTCTCTCTCTCTCTCTCTCTCTCTCTCTCTCTCTCTCTCTCTCTCTCTCGCTCTCTCTCTCTCTCTCTATCCGCCCCTTCCGTCCATGGTATCAATCCAGCCGTCCATTTTAGAAAACTGTATAGTTCCCATAGACAAATAACATTTGGATAATACAAAAAATATATATTTTCTCAAAAATAAACAAAATAATTACATAAGTCATGATTAATCATTTTATGGTTGCTGCTTACTCTTTGTTAAGGTCGTGAAGAGTTGAAATTCAAAGCATCCAGGTTAAGTTTTGACTTCTAGTGCTTTATTGAAGCCACCGGCATGTGGGAGACTCAGCAGGTGAACCACCCCCAAACCTCCCCTGTGGTCTGCCTGGAACTGAACCGCGAAAACCTCACAGAAATTACTGGATTGAAGCATTTCTTATTGCAGTCGAGTGGAAAAAATACTAACTGCATATTTCAAAAGGGTCCGAAGAATGGTGACCAATCAGATGGACCTTCGACCCTCCTTATTGTATGTCAGAGCCAAGCCTGGCCCGCGCTGTGAGCACTGAGTGTCAACCAGCAAACAGAAAAGTCTGTCTTTTTCGAAGCCTCTGGGGAGAGTTGATAGCATGCTCTCATTGACACACATACAGTGTGAATAATGCCAACTATGACCCTCATACAAGTACGCCTACTGTAGTCAGTGAACTGCAGAAGTCTAGAGGGATTCTGTGTTTTGTTTCCATCATCAAAGCTATTGGGTTTGGGCTTTCCACCTATCACTCAGCAACGCTCATGGCCACTTGGACCCTGAAATTTTACCCGGGGCTGTTGAGAGGAGCGGGCGGAGGGGCCAAAGAGACGCACGTCTCCTTGGTCTTGCTCTGCACGGCCGGGGGTCACTCGGCCATTCTTCTGTTGCACAAAAGACTGCTTCAAGTGCCCCTGCGACAATGGTCCTTAGATCACTGGAGCGTTATGATTGCTGGTTAACGTGAATGCACCCTGTATTAATTGAGCCAGGCTTAATGTGAACTTTTTCGTTTTTGGTTGGCATAGAAACAAAGTAGTAATGTCCAGTAACCATGACTAAATGTTCCTGGTGCCCTGCATTAATGAGATGTTTTGGGGTTTTTTTGCAAGGCACACGTGATTAAAAGGTTGGGGCTCATCGTGAGTCTGCTAATGAGAGCAACCTCTCACTTTCAATTCCTTTGCAAAAATATTTTCATTCACAAGCGGTCCACAATGAACATGCTCAAACTACATGTGCACAAAAGGAGTTTTCAAAACGAGGCCTTAACTTTGCACAAAGGAATGTGACACAAAAGAGCCCGACTCAAAATTTAAAAATTGTCAAGGTTTGGACGTTGTTTTGTTCAGGCAGCATCACAGCCAGCATCATACTACGTCTCTTCTGCAGCTACTGCAGACCCCCCTCATTTGTACTTATGGTGAGACTTTCCAGCAGTCCGGCTTCTTTCAGCACAAGTTGAGTTAGCCAGTGACAGACAGGCACCCTCATGTCAAAACATTGTCTGCTTCTGCCAGTCTGCGGCAACCTCAGACAGCAGGCAGTCAGCCACAGTTACATTCTCACCCCATGTATCGCTGACATGTACACTGATTCATCCCAGCACATGGTACTTATGGTATAAATGTAAATAACTGCCCAGTCATCACTTTAATCCATGCATGCACTGGCCAAATATTTGTACACTTCCACAAATTAATGACATTTAACAAAAGAACTTACTCCGAACCAAGTTGTGACAATTCCAATTAGCCGGACGAACTAATGACATTCAATAGCCACAATGTTGTGTAGACCAGGGATTGCTTCCTTCATCTTCAAATAAGATGGTGTAGGGGGTGAGAGAACATTTACCGGTAAACATGTTTCTGAACCATCAGTGCAACAAATGTAAAATGCCTTTTTTCACAGATTAACTGTTACGATTGATTGGATTTATCTGTTTTTATATGTCTGCTAGTGTGCTATATCAACAAAAGCATCATATTTTATGTATTTTTGTTTTTTTGTTTTTTTACATTGCTGGATTGATAGTGTACATGTGATCTCAGACATTTAAGGCCTGAGTTACTAAGATCCCCAAAAAGGGGTGTTTAAGTGTGTGTTCAAAATCACAGATTTTTTTTCTCATCAGTGATATGACATGACTTCTTATGACTGGCTCCAAGTCAGCCCTCATTACAAAGGTGATAAAATTGCATTGCTAAATAGATGATATGTTCCACTAATTCTTGCTTGTGGCCTTTCATGTGGCCTCATTTCATGTTGCCTGCCTGACGTCAGAACTGCTTTTTACGTGCCGGTTTTCACCTGCCTTTAAAAACGCAAATCAAACATCGCAATTCGTTTGATGAAATCACCAGAAATAGGCACTCCTGGACGGACGCCCATTTTTGGGATGGAGGACAGAAGACGACAAGTTTTTTAGAAAAGGACGAACTAAGCAAGGACGGAAGTGGGTTTTTGCCCGTCCCTTTAAGAAATTAACTGGGTTAATGTATGTGGTGTCGGAAGGCAAAATAATAAGGCCAGAATGTAGCCAAACGCTGTATTTTCTCAACAGGCGATTAACAGCACAACTGTTTTCATTTCAACAGTATTTTTATAGCAATACTGCCACCTAGTGTACTGTCAGATAACATAACAAAGTATCTACAGACACCCAGTTCACGAATGACCAATCCAGCCGGTTAAGAAAGCTGGCTGTGTTGTATGTCTCTTGGTGCCCGCCCACCAAGATGTTAATGCCATTTTGAAGCACAGATTTCTTAAAGTAACGTTTTTATCATTATCATTTTAGTTTATCATAGTAGCTATTTTTGTGTTGTTTTGATTGATGGCCAATCTTACCTGCAACAGCCAATCACGGCGTTACTGAAAATAAGATTCGATATGCAGGCGTACAAGAATGAATACTTCAGTGTTTGCATGCAAGAGTCCTGAACATTATTCAAAGTATGGACGACGCATTTCTCTCGTTAAGTGACAAAAGCTTTGTATTGATCGCCTCTATAAAGAGGAAAACACCGTAAAATCACAAATGCTTGCGCGATGATTCTAATATTTTCAGAGGTTGATGTGAGTATTATGTAAAGATGTCAATATAAATTTTGGTGATCATTGATCGCAGTTTTGGCACATTAGGCGACGTTTAGATATGTCAGCCCATCCGCCATATTGTAATATTAGCCATACATTTGGCAAATAATATCGTAAAACTGGATAACATCATACAATCAAAAGCAATCATTCTGTTTTAATGAATTTAATTAATCCAGTGAGTGTTTGCTTGATGACAGATCTCCAAGGAGGAAGCATACTCACAATTTGTTTCACTTTGCCACATCTAAAACTGCTGCGGCGTCGACATACTCCAGAAGGCGTCTTTGGATATTGGATATGTAATGTCAATGTTGTCTATGACAATACTTGCTTGTGGTTGTCACAAAAGGCGCCACTCTAGATGGGAATGACAGTACTCCGCAAATGTATGGAACAAAGTAAGTGCTGTCTCGTCTGTAGGGTATTAATTTGCTCCACCATGCATTTCATGTTCCTCTGCCGTTTGCCTCTCTCCCACGGCGTCATGCAAGGAAGTTTTTTTTTTAAATTATTTTATGTGGAGGGTGTCAGGGGTGGACTGGGACAGAAGCACTTTAATAGGACGAGGACGGACGGGGATGGATTATGCTTATTATGTGAAGGGCAGAGGGACAATGACAGAAGGGTACCTAAGGTCGCTGAGGGAGGACGGACCGGTAAAATAGGGTTAAGTGCTCATTTCTGGGAATCACCCTGTCCAAGAGAAAGTATTTGCATGTACACCTCCTGGAATGCACTTAATGACTGCAACAGCAATTTTGCACATTTGCCACACACAGTCCTGGGTGCGCCCAGACAGTAGAAACGGCTTCCACAATTACGTCTGCGATCGCTTTTGAGTGCCGAAACCTTTCATCAATTAGGTCTTTAGTAACCAGAAGAGTTTCAATCCAAGAAGTGATGCCAGTTTGCTGTAAAATGACACTCCTTCAAAGGCACGTGAGGCAGTCATGCAGAAGTTTTTTTTTCGAACCTTTCCTCACAGGCCAAAACGCTCTCATTCTCACATTCAAAGCTTTAAGTGTTAAACTTGGTAATTTACACAATTTCAAGATGTATTGTAGGAAAACATAATGAATAACATTCAAAATATTTACCTTTAAAAATAGGATGATGTGGCCATCGTGGTCATCTGCACATAAGTGGGACATTTGTAGCTGGAAAATAATAAATGTTACCAAAGTTCTGATCCGAAACATTGGCAATAATATTGCAAGTTTATCATACAGCACTATGCGAGGGTATTATTATTATTTGCTCTTTGAAATAGTTGACATCCAACTTTTCTTGTGTGATCACATTTGGTTTTGAGTAAAATCAAATTATGTTGAGTCAACAAGATTTCATGTCATTACTTTTCTTTTCAGCTACCAAAGCAGAGTACGCGGTGCTCCGACTATAATCTGAGGAGCCAAACAGACATTTTCGAAAATAATTACACACTGTGTTATGTTGAGGTATGTACGACACCCACTTGTGCACTGACTGTCTACTATTTGTCATGCTGTGTGGAAAATATTGCAGCAACTGACAGATTTACAACTAAATGATGCTGCTTTTTAAACTCGTGGCAAAGACAAAAAAAGAGGTGAAACCCCCTTTTAGCACATGAATCAACTGTGAAATGCTTACATTTACGATCGATTGTCAGTCTCTTTGAACCCAACTAAATATATGTAAAATGTGAATAAAGCAGAATACAATAATTTGCAAATCCTTTTCAACCTTTATTCTATTGAATACACAAAGGCGATATTTACTATTCAAACTGATGAATGTCTTTTTTTTTTCTTTTTTTTTCCATTTTCCATTTTCCATTTCATGTCTGCACCACATTCCAAACACGCTGTGACAGGGGCAGCCAAAGACTGAGAATGTTAGTTGCATTAACCGTGGCGAATTTGGACAGGCTTGATGTGAATTTTGAAACCCCGTTTAGTCGAGTCACGCCGGAAGTGACCTCATACGCACTGTAAATTAGGACACAGCCAACGACCATGGTTCATCCGGTCCCCGGAGTCAACATGAGGAAGAGCCTTTGAAGGTGTCGAAGGACTAAGCCTGCAAAGTGTTTTTCTAGAATTTGGATACCACATGCGGTTGAGGAACATCAAAAGTAATGTTGTCTGGCCGAAAATGCGGCCTTCAGTACGCAGCCTGTGAATTTGGACACAGTCATTGACGTGGAGTGAGACTGCCAGGCTAAACACCAAACTAAAAGCATAATGGCTCATTATTTTATACCAACTACACACACACACACACACACACACACACACACACACACACACACACACACACACACACACGTGTTTTCATGTAAATCAAGTCAGATAACTAAGGCATACTCTGGTGCTCTGGTGAATGTTTAACTACTGCTCTGTATACACAGCTTTGATATGCTTAATTTTCTGAATTGATTAGAGTTGAATACTTTGAGGTCTTGGTCAACAGATGCAACTAAACTTTTCTCTTTTTTTTTCACTGATTGTAACCTACGCTTATTTTTTTACTCTCACATCAGGTTTTCATAATAAAATAATAGTAATGTGTACTACAGTAATATGTTTTGAATAATACATTTTACACTCACTCGCACGCACGCACACACACACACACACACACACACACACACACACACACACACACACACACACACACACACACACACACACACAAACAATGTATTAGTTCCGCTGCTTGAAAGTACTTTGTAAACAATTGAACATCCTGAGAAAGGGTCCTTTTAGCTCAAAGTTTTCTTTCCTGCCAACATTTGCGCTGACATCCTCATCCATCACTCAGCAGGCCAAGAAAACGAACATCATGAGGTTATTTTAAGGAATGCCAACATTCACTGGTGATTTACATCATGCGCCGGAGCCTTAAACTAACTGCCTGACCACAATGAGGATGGAAATGGACTCATTAGTTTAACATTAACAGGTAGGTGACACGCTTCAGTGAGGTGGATTCGCAGCTTTGGCTTGTTTCTTGAGTTGTTTTTGTTTTTTTTGCGGCAATGTTTCATGTTTGGGATGGTTCTGCTTCTCTGCCGCCCAAACTGAACATTGTCTGAGCCGCGGTTGATAATTTAACCGTCTGTGTGATGACTCAGTAAATCTGTCTAAAATTTAGCCAATTTGTTTCACAGTAATAGTCGACATTCATCTGACTTCTGCTGATGTGAGTCCACATTTTCTAATGAAGTTAAATTCATTTTTCAGTGACTCATATTACACGCAAAAAAGCACAACTTTATAACCGCTCGAGAAATCTAATGAGATTAAATACAAGTGCTAAACCATTCAGATTTTGGCATTTGGATTGACGGTCAGAGAATGATTCATTGAACGTGTAATCTTATTAGACAGATTGCAGCTCGCAGTATGATAGCAATGAAGACCTACACTGCTGCAAACTACAACCACACTAATAAAAGCTGGTAGTAATGTTATGGCCTGTTGTGTATGATAGTAAGACAAGCACTTTCCCTTGTGCCATTGTGGCTTTCTATTTGCAAACTTCCCCAAGAATAACATCAGTCTGACCTGCTCACTCAACACCGAGATGATTGGACATGAAAACACATTTCAGCAAGCAAATTCCTGTTCTATCTCATGACTTATTCCGGGTCCATGAGCCCACTTTCTAGCTATGTGTGGGAGAACCAGCAAATCTTATTTACTTTAGAAAAAAAGTGAAATGCGTCGGTCCCGCTATATTCAAAGTGACAGGCCCATTTGGAAGCAATCTTGAAATGTGTCATGGAAAAACCACGACGTCATGGTGCAGAGGACGTCAGACGTCGCCAGCATTAAAATTTTCCCCGGGGGCTGGAATTGATAGTTGACAGGATTTGAGTGCATGTTCTAGTTCTTCCCCAAAAATCCATTGGCCGCACATTTGAGTTCGAAGAGGGAAGACTAGGTTTTTTGTTGTTGTTGTTTTGCCCTTTTTATCCCGAGTTCAATGTGTTGTTGACACAGGGCTGCATTATCCGCAGTGAACTGTGACCAACCATTGGGGACAAAAGAGAGGAAGACTTTTATCAGTGTCACCTCCTCCAGATAGGAAGTTTGGGTAATTGACTGTAGTCACGTTAAGTCAATATCCTGTTTGAAGAGAGCACTGTTCTCATCCACTGAACCTCAGAGTAACATATGATGGCTCATCTCACTCAGATAGTGGGATGCCTCTAATCCCTTCGTTTGAACTGGCTGTATCCTCCCATTTGAAATATTGTCGCATTTGCCTCTTGTATTTTGACTTATACACGAACACATAAGTGCACACAGAGGCACACACACACACACACACACACACACACACACACGTTTT
>NW_017805277.1:3374560-3391923 GCF_001891065.2 Hippocampus comes
TGTCCTCCTGTAGTGAATGCCTGCCCCCCCCCCCCCGCACCACACACACCCACACACACACACACCCCCACCGTTTTTTTTTTTTTTTATCACATGATCACACGGTCTTGGTGAATGAAGCGTTGTTGGCAACTTGGAATTGATTCCCATGATTGGTAGACAAGGATAATGCAATTTGGAAACCCCGGCCAGGCCTCTGCTTCCAAAACAGGTTCAAACTCATCTAACCTTTAAAGCTGCATGCAATGTGTAACTTTGTTGTTGTTTTTTTTAAGTCATTTTCACCCAAGTCAATACTTGGAGAGATGACACAATGCTGATTAATAGGTCAAGTCAAGTCAAGTCAAGCTTTATTGTCAAATATGCTTTATGTGCAACATACAGCACAGATGAAATTACTTTCGTCTCTCAAACACGGCAAAACTGACCTGCATAAAAAGACATTAAGACATAAATATAAACTAATAAAACAATAAATAGCAATCAACAGACAACCAAGGGCACTTTTGATTATTGCAGGTTAAATTTAGGTAGTGCATTGTTTAAGTGCTTAAGTGATTAAGCCTATCAGCTCTTCAAACATCTTGCTATATTTTATCATTTATGTTTCGTGTCAACCAGCATTACCGTGCTGGTGCACCAAAAAAATGACTTCGCCGAAATAAAATATTTTGCCTTGCAATGGGTTCCTTGTTTCCTATTCGTAGAAGGTTAACTAAACATTTTATTTTGTGTTTCTGAATCAGAAAAAAATATATACCGTATATAGAATAAATATCTCTTCTGAAGAATTTGTCTACTTTTGCGCCAACGGCTGTTCTTCAAAACAAAATAAAAACGTTAGACTAGAATCACATGGCGGTGGAGGGGTGGTGAGGCGGAGGCCCAGACATAGCCTACGTCCAATCAAAGTGTCATGAAAAATTCTAGCCGAGGGGGCAACGGAAGCTTTGCACTGCAGTTTGAAAGATGAGCCACAGTCAAGGACTTCACATGCGTATGGTCAAGCTATGCTTGACCTCAACTATGGTATTTAATTGAAATACACTTACAAAGAGTCACAAAAAGAGATTTTGGACATACATTTTATGGGCTTTTCTTCCATTCCTGTTACTATTTGGTCAATGTTTTGTCATCTGAATGGAGTGACAAACTGATGATAGAAGCGTATTTCCTTATGCAATGCAGATATGATTTTTGAAGATGGAGTGAATGACTACGGATGTCCCGATACGACTTTTTCACGTCCAATATGATATCAATACTCAGAGGCGATCTTGGCTATGAATACATTACAATGTAAGAAAATAAATAAATTAAAAAAAAAAGAAATTACAAAACCCTGAAAAATAACTTAAATAAATCCAATTAAAATATATATATATTTTTTTTTAAGTACAAAATAACAATTGTGTTTAGATTTAACATAGTGTAAGCATATTATGCAATTGAGTAGAATAAATAAATAAATTTAATAACAATTAAGGTTCACACCAGTTATTAATTTATTTACTCTCACTACAGTATATTGGGGATACAGTTTCATTGACAGTGTTATGGTGAAGAATAAGAAGAATGGAGTAAGGCTCGAGGTACTCAATTAATGATCACACCACTGCCTTTTTGCTTTTCAAATGTTTCGCAGAGTGTTGGTAGTTTGGAAGAGCAAGAGCTTTGTTTCTTAACCTCCGTTGTCTTGTGAAAATCCTCATGCTGTTTTTTTGTGATGCCGCTTCAATGCGGGATGAAGTTGGTCACGTTACACTTCACCAGTTTTGCTCTACCGCAGGAAATTTGTGCATCACAAAATTATGCACTCAGAGGCAACGCCTTTTTTGGACTTTCGTGACAAGTATTGCCACACGGCTGACATAACTCCTCCTCCTTGCTAATATATTAGCTACGGAGCACATGCCCTAGTTGTGAATCATGTGGGCTTGGATGCAGGATCCGGGCGCTGCCCAATATTAGTATTGGAATCTCAGTATTGGAGTGCATAGATAAGAGATTTTGGATGCAGTCCGGTATAATCCATTATGTTTTTTGGCTGACCAATATCTGATATATCAGATTTGGACAGTTCTATGAGTAAACTAATCTAGTTAATTTGAAACAGTCCAAGGCGAGAGATCATGTTGGTTTAAGTGACATTTAGATTGATGGGGGGGGGGGGGTTTACGCATTATTATCAGTCCCGTTTTGCTCAAAATGCCCTTGTCATTCATACGCATTTTCCCAAAAAGACTTTCTTCTGGCATCTGATCGGCAACAAAGGCCTTGTTTTTAGGGACTATTGTGCCACTTGTTTGTTCGCCTGGGTTCCAGGATAATTGCCTTCGTTGTGAACAGTCATTTTCTTAAAATACCATGAGTATAACTATTTTGTTCTACTCTGGTGTGGGAAAATGTGTTTTGTAAAAATATCCATTTAAGTGTGGACGTAGCCAAAATGACATAAATGCTGACCCTTTGGGAACAAAAAGTCATGGTTCTGTTTGTTTGCTCTCTGAGTAGGAAGGAACGGAAGTTGTTTCCTCCAGCGCCGCACCTATTCATCATCATCATTACCTGCCTACTTAAGGACTGCAATTCCGATCACTTGTAGTCAGATTGTTATGTGACTGTAATGTCATTTCAATTTCTTTCATATCATTTTGTTCCTTGTAGTGGTGTGTTATATTTCCTGGTGGTTTGTTGCAACTTTGAGTATCGGCGGTGCACAGTCTGCAGCCGCCACCCCTCTCTGTTCCGTCTTGTGGGTGACGCACGACCTGCGGGCGGCACACGTCCTACGGGCCGCTTATGTTCTACGGGCACCACTCGTTTCTTTTCCGGCGGTGCACGTTCTGCGGCCACCATCCATTCCTGCTTCGGTGGCGCACGAGGTGCGCCGCCGCCCATCCCAGTTCTGGCGCCGCACGTCCTGTGGCCGCCGCTCGTTGACTTTTGGACGTCTGGACATCCATTGAGGCGGGGATACTGTCATGGTTCTGTTTGTTTGTTTGTTCTCTAAGTCGGCAGGATCTGAGGGTGTTTCCTCCAGCGCCGCACCTGTTCATCATTAGCTGTCTGCTGCAGGAGTGCCACACCGACCGACCACTTGTGGTCAGATCATTGTGTTACTGTCATGTTGTTCAGTTTCTGTCGCTGTCACGTTGTTTAGTTTCTTGTAGTGGTGCGTTTTATTTCCTGGTGTTTTGTTGTTACTTTGACTTTTTGGTCTTTTCAGGACTTAGTTGTTTAGGACTTAGTTGTTGTTTTCGATTTAGTTTTTCCAGAACGCCCAGGCAAGTGTTTTTGTTTGTAAATTTTGTTCAGTACACCCCGCCTCCCTGCTTTTGCACAAAATATGACACAAAAAAGGCAAACACAACTAGAAGAAACATAACGTGAGTCAGCAGCTTCACCCTCACAGCATTTCACTTTAAACCAACGAACATCTGATCTTCTGCTCTCAAACTAAACTGTAGCTGTAAACCCATCATGAAGGTTGTTCACACATGCACACACAGTTCATAATTTAATGGACACCATTTTTTTCCATGCTATCTCATCATTTTACTGTGCTGTAATGTTTGCGCAAGCACTGCACACAATATTCAATTTGAGCATAGAATATGTGGATCACCAAATTATTGACAAAGATTGAATATTCTTATTAGAACCAGTGATTTGAGATCAATCTGACAGATTGTACACATGGCACGTAAAGTACAGACCATCTTTAGCTTTGGAGACTGATATTTCGGATTGCTCATTTTGTTTGGGAAAACAAAAACTGGCTAATTGTGGTATTATGCAGCCCCGATAAAATTTGAATTAAATACAGAATATGGTGAACATTTGGTGAACAGGAACAGCAATATTGGTCAAAGTAGGGGAGGGGGAACATTCTCTGAGTAGCTAATCCACCAAACTTTTGTTCAGGTTCCGAGTCTGAGTCCAGACAGGCTTCAGTGCTTGGCATGGCGACGGGACGGATTGCAAAAGGCTGAGGTAATTGGATTGGAATACGGCATTGAGTGTCAGACAACAAAGGATATCCATCTCCCTCGTGGTTGTTCAGCTCTTTTGTTGGCGGCTGGAATGCATTTGCTCATTCACACTCCTCTTCCAAGCACAGCGAGGCCAGAAGGACGAGAGAAGGCCACCAGGACGGGATCAGTCTGGTGGTCTCTCCTGCGTGGCCCGGGCCACAGTGCCTGTGTGAGGATGCGTGAACCAGCGATCCCCCTCACCCCGCCATCCCAAAGCCCAGGGGTCATTTGTGTGATCATTACCATAATCACATTAAGGCTGCAGGAGATTAGCACCATGGCCTCAGAGGAGAAACCCTGCTCTCAACCATGCTTAACAGGACACCAAAAACACTGCTTGGCTACCATATTGGAAGTAGATGGAACACCCCCCACCCCCCAAAAAAAAACCTATAAAAAAGTAGCAAGTTAATTTTAATAATCTGGATTTTTTTTAAACATTTTTTTCACATCTGTGCCATTTTTGAATCACTACAATTTTTTCCTTGATAGATTTTTTTCCACATTGATCTCCAAAAATATATCACGTCATCACCATTCCAACATAAGCATCACCTCCGGGCAGGTCATGGGACCGTAACACACATGCGGACACACATTCTAGACTTAAATTTGCCTTTTGCCGTCAAGGGGGGGAAAAAAAAATCCCCCCGGGTTAAAAACTTCTCCAATTAACCCTAATTACCCAGACGGAGTGTTTCAATGAGGCCTGTAACCTGAGATGTCTATCAGCTCAGGCGGGCGGTGAGGAAGCGATACCTTTCATCTTGAAGTTCAACCACAGGAAATGTGGCATTTAGATATTGACAGCAGTGATTTAAAATGATGGAATGAGCTCCCTTTTGAATTCACATAGGTTTCACTAAACCTATGCGATGACCAATTGTTTTTTTAAATTGTTCAATTCTTGCAAATCATTGTGAATGACAAGATTTTTCTTTTCGCATTGATAACTTTGTGACTGACTGTATAAAGAAAAACGAATCTGGTCTTTTGAAAATACAGATTGCATGATGTTTTTATGGAGTAAAAACGCTGGACAAGAACTTTTTGAGGGGACACGGCACAGAAATTCAGAGAAACCTTCAGTTTTTGGGCACCATATTTCAAGTGTGTCACAACAGATCCCATTTTTCATTTTTTGAAATGCTTTCACTGAGTGGAAAAAGAATAGAACGACATTAAACAAAAGGTCATAACAATCCTAATGTTTTGCATGACTTAATTTGTTAAGAAAAACTACATTTTATTTATTTGGTCAAAGTATTGAAGTAAATAAAACGACAACAAAATAATGCAAGTAATTGCATTGCAGCATACACGCAAATACAGTTGGATCTGTAAACTTGGCGTGCATCAAAACAACCTTTTTGAATGCTGTGTACCTGCTTTGAGGCAATGCCATCATGACTGTGTCTAGGATCTTCTCACCTTTCATGTTATTGCAAAAACAAGTCCAACATTTCATTTTCCTTTCAGCACAATTGAACATAAAGCTGCTGTTAATTATTGAGTGTCGTTCTTGTTTTTTGTTCAGTTGTTCCCCCCCCCCCCCCCCCCGTATGTTTAATACGTGATATGGTATCATTTCAAGAAAAAGGCTTTAGTGCATTAGTGCGCACATTATTCACGCAATAATGTGGTTCTGGAGATGGTTTGGAGGTTCTGTGGGAGAAATGTATAAAGGAGATGTGTGACTCCCTCCGAGAGAGCAGTAAAGTGTGATGGTGAAACTCGACATGGTTACTGATTGATACAGTCCAGCATAGCTCCCAACTGCGTTTCCGTTTTTTTTGTGACCCATTGACTGACCTGTGTAATTGCCTCACACAAATCACTAACCACAGAGTGAGAGGGGGGTTCCCATCTTCTTGTCTGCACGGCTCTCTCCAAAAGATACACCTGGCCACAATCGCCCTTCTCCAAAAGGGCTTCCAGGAAAATATGAAGAGGCATTAATCTCTTTTGCCAATTCTTTTTTGACTAAACAATGGCAAATGCCTCCAATTTTGTGTTGTAAAAGATATTCCATGATGTTTGGACTGTGGAACAAGCAATGGACATTCGCACCCAGCTTGTTTTTCCCTTTCCAAGAAGAACTTGTGCAAGAATTAAGTAGGCTTTTTGATTATTTCATTCATGGAATTCAATGCATTAACTCCAAGGTTCATTCATGGAATTCAATGCATTAACTCCAAGGATTGTAATGCACAAACAGATGACAAGGATAATCTTCATTTGTCAGAAAAAACTTTCACACAGCCACTGGCCTTGATGCTGATGGCTTTTGCAATGTCGGTCATTTTGGTTACAAAGGAGTATTAGCACCACTCTGAAAAAAAAAAAACAGACTAGATAGAAGATCAAAGTTGTAATCTTATGAGAGTAAAATAATACATTACAGAAAAGTTGATTATTTTGTAGATTTAAATAATAACTAAATGAGAATAAAACTAAATACTCGTTATATTGGTACACCAGTATCAGATTATTATCACTGTCAGGACCTTAAAGCAATCATGTAAATTATTTGTTTTGTGTCTGATCTGGCACTGTGCAGCTTCCAACAGCCCACACTATACGGATCATTATAAAAAACAACTTGGTCGCTGATGGTGTAGTGGAACACCCGCCTGACTTGTGAGAGGGCAGCGCGGGATCGGTTCCCACTCAGTGACGGTGTGGATGTGCGTGTGGATGGTTGTTTGTCTCTGTATGTGCCCTGCGACTGACTGGCGACCAGTTCAGGGTGTAGTCTGAGGTTAGCTGCGATAGGCTCCAGCACCCACCGTGTGCCTCTTCAGGATAACTGGTATTGAAAGTGGTGGTGGTGTTGGTAATTATCCGTCTGCCTAAAAATATGAACATTTTAGCCTCCAAGAACTCCACTTTGAACTTGAGAAAAAAAATACGGTTTTCAATTTAATCTCTGCCTGGTTGGCCTATTGTCCTGTTTCTTGAGAATAAATAAAGACAATTTCTTGTGGCTAAAAGTGCCTTAGGGAGGCCTGGTGGTCAAGTGGTTAGCATGTCGACCTCACAATGCAGAAGTCGTGCGTTCGATCGCGGCTCCAGCCTTCCTGTGTGAAGTTTGCATGTTCTTGCCGTGCCTGTGTGGGTTTTCTCTGGTTTCCTCCCACATTCCAAAAACATGCATGGCAGGCTGATTGAACACTCAAAATTGTCCCTAGGCGTGAGTGTGAGCGTGGATGGCTGTTTGTCCCTGTGTGCCCTGTGATTGGCTGACAACCGGTTCAGGGTGTCCCCTGCCTACTGCCCGAAGACAGCTGGGATAGGCACCCCCCCCACAACCCTTGTGAGGATAAAGCGGTTCGGAAAATGAATGGATGGATAAATGTGCCTTGTACTATGTTATATAATGTAGATGATTTATTGTTGTGTCAAGTGACACTGTTGGGTAATACCTGAAATTGCACATGTTCTTGCTCTGATTTAAAAAAATGGTCAGGAGTTACCCACCAGTTACTCAGTACCTGAGTAATTTTTTTCAGTGAGTACGCTTACATTAGTTATTTGGAGGATAACTTTTTACTTTTACGTAAGTTATGATATTAACTAACAGTAGTCTTGAGTACATTTTGGCTGCTGCACACACCTCTGATGAATTAAAACGCATCATTGTGGCGGGGTGTTGGTTTCCAAAAGCCAACCTTGGCGGTTTGCAAGCTCGGTCGTCGTAAAGGCGATGGGCGGGGCTTGCATGTAGCTCATGAATATGTTGAGGGTGGAGGAAGGCCGTGTTATGCACACACACACGCACTCAGACACTCCCTCTCGGTTGAACTTGTGCAGGCTGCCTCGCTCCTCTCACCACCTTTCAGTCAAGTCAGTCAGTGCGTCAGTCGGGCAGTCAGCAAACGCGCACCGCTGCATGGCTTGTATTTGCGCCAACTTTCCTCACTAACAAGTGGAATCTTGTCTCATCCGACGAGGAAGGACAAATCGCGGGACACGACGAGGGAAGAGGAATCCGGTGCTCTGCTTGAATCGTGACGTGTTTCTGGCGTGTCGTGCATGTTTAAATCGGAGCGCCGTGGTGCCGAGTGTCGGCCAGACGAATAGTTCGAGCAGCAGCGGCCACCTTAGTCCGCAGGCATGACTGGGAGACGGGTCGCCGTCCTTGCTGCCTTTTTACTCCCTTTTCTCCTAAAGGTACGTAACGGCAGTGTGGAGCTCCTTGTTTTGGTGGGGAGGCATGTATGCATGGGGAAGGGTCACGCGGTTCAAGCTGCGTTCATTATACTTCGATTGTCGCTTTAATGTTGCTATGCTAACATAACATGCAGCGTGCAGGGGAAAAAAAAGTTGAAAAACAACATGGTACCTTTTGAGTGTTTTCTCGCGCTTCTCTAATATGGCGCTGCTCTGTTGTCAACAGGTGTCAGATGGATCGGGACAGTTCGAGTTGCAAATCTTGTCCACTCACAACGCGAACGGAGAGTTGTTGAGCGGCGCGTGCTGCCGCGGCACACGGAGCACGGCGGACACCAAATGCACACGGGGAGAGTGTCGCACCTTTTTTAAAGTTTGCCTCAAGGAATACCAGTCGAGGGTCTTGGCGGCGGGGCTGTGCAGTTTCGGAATGGGATCTACGCCTGTCCTCGGAGGGAATACCTTTTCTTTTAGGAGCTCGGTCAGGAATGACAAGGCCAGGATAGTTTTGCCCTTCAGCTTCGCCTGGCCGGTGAGTTGAAGGGGGAAATAAACTATGGCGGGTGGGGGGGGTGTATTGTTTACAAGGCAATTGTCTATAATTACTGTCTGTCAATCACTTGCTTCTCAAGAAAGCACACCAATGTGAGTGTGGTGAGGAAGGACCCCCTGGTCCCATTATCTGCAGCAATTAACCAGGTGCAGCGGTATTTTTCTCCAGGCCTGAGGCTGACAGCGTGCTGCATCGAGGATCATTTGAGATAGCTATAAATTATTATTTCAGACTAACGGCTTTGGGTCTTAAAAGTGTCGACATGCTCTCAGAGTTCTTCTTTCACTTGATTTTAAGGATAAATAAAGGTGGTGTAATTTAGGGCTGCTTCTGAGGCAGTTTTTTTTCTTGCAAAAAAAAAAAAAATGCAATGATGAGGCTTAGAAGCAATGCCATCGCCAGATCTCACGTCGTTTTATAAGATTCTTTGATAGTGCTTATATGTTGTGTCTCGGCCTTTGAGCCAAGGCACTTATTTGCATTCGAAGAAGTCCCAGACACACCACCTAACAAAAATGTCGTTAAAAGTCGATACACGGGTTATGTATTCTGCCATCTAGTGGGAGAGAATTTAAGTGTTTTCTCTGTCACTCTATGTCACTGGCATAGATAGTTGAATAAACATCTATAATTTGGGGGAAATAAATTTCAGACCAATTAAGTGAAGTTGGATCATTTCCCACCGAACACATGCCGATCGGAAATCATTGCGCTGTGATGTATTCACATCTAGTACCGAACAACAATGAAAAAAACAAAAAAAAAAATCTGCCGGTTGCTATAATATACTGCAATGTGTAACCAGCACTTTCTTTGTCTGGTATTTTGGCCGCAGGATAGCATTTCTCAGCAATCACATGCAATTTGTAGTTAAAAGAACAACATTGGTTTTCCAGTGCCGTGTCGATCCTCTGCCTCCCTGGAAGCTGGTCATGTTCAAAACAGTAAAACCTCAATTCCTGGTTTCCTCAAGTGTCAGCTCTTTCTCACAGTTCGGCCTGTGGGAATGTTGTAGCTTTGTGCAAGATGATTTGCCATGCTGGAGTGCATTTGAATGTTGACTGCACAGACTGACTGGCCCCACAGCTTGGCCCGCAAACAACTGAAGACACACGCACACACACACACTCACACACGGCCTGATGGGTGAAAGGACCAGTGGATCTGTGTATGTGTCCAATTACATCAAAACTATTTTTGTCGCAATCAAAGTGGTGTTTTTTGTTTTTTGGCGTGTTGAGTACCGCTCATGTCATTGGCACACGAAGAGCCAATTGTGAGTGAAATTGAAGACTGCATGGTCAAATGCTTTTTTCTTTAATGCCTGTTTCAGCAGCAAGTTATTATTTGAAGGCAGAAAGAGAAACATTTTCTCTGACCTAATAGTCAGTTAAACAATGCTCTCAGCAGGGTTACGTGCTATTCAATATCTCTCGGTGCATTACACATTTTTTTCCCCAATCCTTTCGCCTTCGCTTTAGTCCAGTACCCTTTGACTGAATTTGGCAGATAGATGACACAAGCTAACCACCAAGTACTAAAATCACAAAGTGACTTATCTTCAAGTTGAATCTACCTCTTGAGCTTCAGGAGGCAGTCCTGCTTTTTTTTTTTTCCTTCCAGATTGTTCTTCATGAGATTCTAGGCTGACAGATTTCACATTCATCGTTTATGTTAATTGGGATAAGTATGGCTGATTAAAAACAACATGAAAGTAGTTGATGGAAGATTTTAGTGGCCTTAGTGACATTTCTTTTTTTCCCAAGTGGGGAATCCTGAAAGTAAAACGAGAAATGTCTGTCTCTGTTTAGGCTCCTTTTATGGGAACACCGATGTAACGGGGCATCTCAGTGCCAGATTAGTATTGTATTCGAGATTCTTATTCAATTGGAGGAGCACTGAAATGCGTGCGAACAAAGGCAACAGTCCGAGCGATCGTTTTGGTTCTGTATTCAAATCGAGGCCATAAATGGTTTGAATTCCAGTGCCCTTCCTGTTCGAATGAAGCGCTTTTGGGAATAGATGCATTTTTCTGGAGGAACCATTCAAAAGATAAGCGAGTGATAGCTTCTCTCATCCATCACTTGGAAAAAATGCTTTACCCCAGTGCACATCAACAGTTGTCAGCCGAGGTATGATATCACACTTTTCATCAGTTGATTGGCTGCTTTGAACGGATAGCAGTGTGGTGCAGTCTGTTTGTAGGGAACCTCGGGTTCATGAAGTCTGCCCCTCCACCCTCTTCGTTTTCTCACAGGGCTGCCTGAAGTTGGCCTCTTGTCCGAGCAGGGTCTTTGTTTAAGTCACGCTCGGTTGGACCCCAGGCATTTCATCACTTTAACCTTGCCACCCACAGCAACTGCTGCACTTAATGAGGCTGCACACATGTGCTTAGATGAGGTAGGGTGAGAGCCAAGCATCCAGCTGCATGCCATCGGCCGGACGTCTTTCAACGAGAGTTGCCATGCTGCCCGGTGTTGATTCGAGCGTTTTACGCCGCACCTTCATTCAGATTGTGAGCCCAGCCAGCCGGACCCTCGCTGTGTGTATGGCTGGGGGACAATGGTGTGCCCTGGGTGACTACAGTGAGGATTACTGAGCACAATGGCAGCAGTGCAGTTCTAATGCCAGTGCAGGACAAGCAACAGGAAGCAGTTGTAGTGGACTCAGCAGTGATGATGTCGCCTCCCATGCGAACTGGAACCTTGGCTCTCAAATCTCTTCCGCACGTTGGCCCATATATCAATACAGTAAAGAAGACCTTTTAAATTGGATTAGATGAGTGCAGGTGTTCAAATGGTCGGTTTGAAAGGCTTTACCTACATTTAGGTAGTCCCTGCTCGGGTCAAACATTAGTATACCGTACTTCCAATTTATTCTCTGCCAAGAATAATTGAGGGGATTGATATGCTCATCTCTAGTTTGTATGTTATCCAAATAATTCGATACGTTGCCACAACACTTTGTGGAATAAACATTAGAGTTTAGTGCAAACATAGGATATTTTTCATTCATCCACGAGAGAGCTTGGAAGACAATATTGCAAAGCCGTTCAGCTGACTTTATTGCGTAATCGTGCTTTTAGTTATAGCGCCATTTTCTGCTGTATCACAATGTCTCTCAGTCTTGTTTTGGCATTTCAGTGATTGATGAAGTGGGACTAGTCAGTCAATAATGGGCTCAACCTTGAGGGTGACCACCTCTGGCAAGTGGGGGGGGGGGTAATGATATGTTTGTTTTCTATAGGCTGCTCAGATGTGGTGCTCAAGTGCAAATGGTTTAAGTATAAGAGTAAAATCTTTCTTTTAGCCGGGCCGTTTTTAAAGCACGCTTGCGGTGTTGTGACAGTGACATCATCGTCGCTTTACAGGGTGGCTTCAAACTGCATGGAAACATGCATAGAAAACAACATGTTTAATTGGGTTCAGCTGTTTTTGTTTCCCTATAAGCCGAGTGACCCTCAAAGAGGACCAAGGGCCACGTTGCTTGTTTTGCTTCAATCGTTTGTAAGGCTTTCATTCCTGCTCCTGGGTTCAGGGCTGGATGGCCTTTGGAGTCCCTTGTGCAACATTTTTGTTTTCATTGGCACAAGGAGAGATTCTTCATTCTCCCGTGCCAGTTGACATACCTTGGCAGGATGTGTAGTAAGCTGCTGATTGGACAACATTGCCTTCCTCCCAAGTCCTTGTTGTGATGAAAATCTCGTTGCAAACAACACATTCCTTCCCGCCAGACCATCAGCGCCATCGTCGGCTTAGTGGGCGAATCTCGGAGTTGCTTTATTGTGACTGAGCCTGAAATGTAATTTCCAAACGCTGTGTGTGTTACTCAGTGGACTCTATCAGTGGTTTGATCTCAGGTCGATGCTCCCGAGGTGATCAACTCAGGAAAACTGGTAGAGGAGGTCAACATGTCTTTGTCACGACTGATTGCACTTCCAATGAGGCCGTACTTGTTTAATATGTTGTGCCTTGCCTTTATTTTGTCATTTAGATGTCAATAAACTACCTTGGGAGGGTACGTCAGCGAGTTCGAAGAACAGCGTTGGTGTTTAGGAAAAATTTCCCTTCTTGGTGCGACCAGTGTTATTTTTGTGATTTGAACTGGAGTGTTCTTGGCTGCTTATGGTATGTAACTTGTGGCTGTTTGGCCAGAAAAGATAACATGGCCACACTCACTCACTTTGCTTGAGAGCATGCACGCTGCAGTTCAAAGACAAGCTGGGAGTCAGCTGGGAGTCTGGGAAAAGTGAACCTGGCAATGGCAGACAAGCTGATAACGGCCTCGAGGTTATGGTGTGATGGAGTAAGAGCCTGGTCCCTATCTTGGTTTCAGCAAGCGTTTATTTGGTCTGGAACCACATTAATGGCAAAGCTACTTAAGATTAACTTACTGCTGACATTGTTCACACTGAACCTTGCTCATGTTTGTATCCACATTATCATTGCTGTCCAATGGAAAGTATCTCCGGGAAAGAAAAAAAATCACAAATTGTGAATTTGGCTGAAAACTTTCGAACAAACAACTCATTTTTTAGACATGCTTTTAATTGGACAGCACAGATGCGAGTACAACTGTAGTTATTTTATAAACGAAATTCAGAATTCTGAAAAGAGAACAAATCAGTTGTCTAGGTAAAAAGCGTGCATGCCCGTCATTTTTGCGGAGAAGTCTGCTTTTCATTGGACAGCGCAGACCTATAAAGCTGTATATCAAATAAAAAGAAAACAATAGCAATGGAAAAACAAATTCGCATTAAGTTGCTTGTGGGGGCGGGGGGGGTCTGTCTTAGAGTGATAGCTGTTGCTTATGCAAGTGTTGGATCGTCCCAGTAGGTCTTTGGCAAAGGGCCGATCAGTTTATAAAGGCATCTGTTTTTAATTAATAACGTTACCTGGCGCCAGCCTATTTCCAACACTCGGTTAGGACCCAATGTTGTATTACATCAAAGTTTTGGATCCAGTTGTAGCAATATTTAGGGAGTGTGTCTTAACAAATCTTACAGCGATGAGGTGAATATGGAGCCTAATTTTGCAGGTTTGTTTCTTGTTTGTACAAGGCCCCCGAGGACTCATATGTGGAAGTGGGATAAATGTATGGTGGCACAGCTCTTTTGCCTCCATGTTGAGGCAAGTCCTTAGACCTGAAAGCGAAGGGTGTGTTGGAGATTGGCCTTATAAAGGAATTTGCCAGTAAACATTAAACTTGCACCATGATGACAATCCCCCTTAGTGTTGTGTTTTGTTTTGGGTTTTTTTTTTGGATGAGATTTCTGTGTGGGGTGCATTTCCTACACCCTCGGGACTAAACGATTCGAATTTGGCCTTTGTTGTGCTTCGGGAACATGATAGTCCTTCACAACCAGATCCAAAGATTTCTTTCAAAACTGCTTTAAGATCGAGTACAGAAAATCCATCAGTCATTCCCGGTTTGTCATATCACCCACAGCTACGTCAATGGTGATGTTGCAACCGTGACTGATGTTGATGTTTTTGGGACATGAGCGATCTTCGTGGGTTTTGTGTCGATTTGAGTTTTCTGTGTTTGAGAAAAGGATGCTCGCATTAACAAAGCTGTGTCCCAATTGTGAACAAAAGGGATACATTTAGGAATGTGGAATAGGATTACGAAAATGAACAAGTTCCATTGTCTGCACCTCAACACAAATTGTAAGAGTTTCTGATAAGGCTTGTTGTTTTCGCTATAGTGATCATTAAGAATTGTTCATTAATCTTTGACGCTATTGGGAAAAAAATGGAGTGCAATAATTGGATGCATCCAACAGAGGTGTTTGGGAGTCAATAATTTGACGTCACCAATAGGAAGTTGAGTGTAATCCATTTAAACCGCTGCTGAAACTCAACACCTCCAGGCAGCGTTATTCTGCCTGACATATACATCAAAGCAGAGATTCAGAGCTGGCAAATATTCACCTGTCACATAAAAAAATGGAATCTCGAGAGTCATCAAGGACTTTTAAACGGCCATCCCGAGTACCTTGATTTATGAATCCATTGTTTGTTTGTATAGAAGCATTGCTTCAATGCTCATTGCTACAGAAGCCCACAGTTGACAAATATTAATGACATCCCCTGATCTAAACCCCATAGAGGATGGTGAAAAGCTTTAAAAAAAGGAAAAAAAACCAGAAGAGACCACAGATTGGGGGGGATTCCCCTTCCGGGATGACCAGGCTGCAATGGATGCCGAGTGGGCAAGATTTAACACAGAATGCGCTGCTGCATAAACGCGAGAACAACGTTGTTGAGTCGAAAATTGATGCCGAATGTCTCCCGTAATCAAAAAAAAAAAAAAAAAAAAAAGTTGTAGTCCAGGAGGCTAAGTGAGAACACATGAGGGGAACACCAAAGTAACAACGCTGTTAAATGTGAGAGTGGGGAGAGAAAGGCGTCTTGTGGACCCTTCTTTCTAATAATGTAGCCGCATGCTGGGCGGTGATTCTTGTTGATTAGGTCTTGAATTTCCATTGTTACTTGGTCTGTGCGTGTGTTGTGCTTGCAGCCAAGTTGTGAGTCAAAGTCTGCCACGCATGGTGATGATGAGTGCTGTGTTACAAATAATATCCACTGATTGCAGGACACGCTGGCACATGATGAGACAAATGTCTCCCGGAGAGATGGAAAGTTTAATGGCTGAACAAAATAGGGCAAAGCAGTAAAAAAAAAAAAAAAAAGGGGGGTGGGAGGTGGGGGGCGAGGGTGACTCATTGCCCCTCTGCCCTCGCTCAGAGCCGATCGGGGGTTTTCCTCAGAGCAGGTGTGTACTACCATGAGGTCATCGCAGCGACGGCGTGCGCCTCCGAGAAGAGTCGTCGGGGTGAAAATGTGACAATGAAACATGCCTTTGTGGATGTGAGAGGGACACTGTTCTGTGCGCTCACGGACGTGTGGTGGGCTCCCTCGTGAATGTGGCGACTCGTGAGAAAGTGTAAGCTGATATTTGCGCCAGTGCTACCGACACTGATCAGTCCTCGCGCTTCAGGAGCGCAAACAAACCCGCCAGGATGCATCATTCTTTCTGTTTCCCATATGCCTCCTTTAGTTATCATCCTCGTTGTTATTTTGTCTGCCTGTCTTTTTGTGATGCTCATCTTAAAAAAACAAGCGTCAAGCGCGGAAGGTTCCCAGCCTTCGTAGCGCCCATGTTTGAAATTGGCATGAAACGCAAATCTCATATAGGCGGCAAAACAGACCTCCTGCTTCCTCAGAACTTTGGAAGTCATCCGCTGACGTATCTGGCCACGTTTTGTAAACATGTGGAAAACTTTATTTGGGGGGGAAAATCGGCTTTCTGCGGCTGAGATGAAGACACATTTTTGGCATTGCCGTCTGTATTATCCCTCATTGTGTACTTTTTATTTTATTATGACTTGTTGAAGTCATTACTGTAGCGTCTGTGTCGTGTCATCCGGCTGGGTCATTGGGGTGGGGGGTGGGGCCGCTTCGGTTGCGGTGCATCAGACTCCCTCCTGCAGGGTTTGTCTGCTCATCTTTCCTGCCGTGTTGTCTGCTTTCGTCCGTCATGCCCCCCCCCCACCTTTTCCCCTCAAAAATGCAAGCTTATCCTCCCTTAATCAGATCAACAAAACTGTTGTTGTTAGATACAAAGGTGGGTACTCTCAATGTGAGGTGAAGCTGAACCAAGTTTATTCATGTGTTTTTGCGTAACCCTTATTTTGATCATTACTACTGAACAACTGTGACAAAATGTGCACATACAGATTTTCTTTTAAAAAAAAAACGTCTAACGATCTCATTTTCTCTTTTTTCTACAGAGATCCTACACTTTGATTATCGAAGCTTTGGACTTCAACAATGAAACGAGCGGTGAGTAAGAGGTTGAGCCCCTCATTTCCTTTTTTCCTCTCTCGTCCTTAATGGCATCTGGAAGGTCAGGAAAGGAAGTGGGTCTTTTTTTTTTTTTTTTTTCTTTAAAAAAAAAACGTCTAACGATCTCATTTTCTCTTTTTTCTACAGAGATCCTACACTTTGATTATCGAAGCTTTGGACTTCAACAATGAAACGAGCGGTGAGTAAGAGGTTGAGCCCCTCATTTCCTTTTTTCCTCTCTCGTCCTTAATGGCATCTGGAAGGTCAGGAAAGGAAGTGGGTCTTTTTTTTTTTTTTTTTTCGAAAGCGCCTCGTGCGAGGACTGTTACTGTAAACAAAGGCATGTCCTGTGAGCATGTTTTCCCTCCTCACCCCACCTGCAGCCACTGACACGTTTACTACTGTTTGCATGCAAGATGGCCACTGCTGTCATTTTCGGCAGTTGGCCTCATAAATATCAAATTCCTTTTTTTTGCATTCCGCGGTGAACATTTGCAGGGGCGCGAAATGGGCCGAACTGTCATCAACCCCTAGAATTGGGGTTGTCAGAATGTATATTTTTGTTATTGTTGTCGTTGTTGTTATTTAGCATATCGTTTTGGCTAATTCGGCGTTTTGGCTAATTGGTTTTGTTTGTTTTGAAAAACGGAACGAATTTTTTTCACGAGTTGGACTTGGCCTCCCTCTAGTGGTACACAAAAGAAAGACAATTTAGTTATATTTAACTTTTAAGTTCACTATTTTTGGGCG